>NW_024753588.1:0-134851 GCF_018991925.1 Homarus americanus | reverse complement strand
CATGTGAACTATGAGATGTCGATTTGTGAAGAGCGCACCATTTGCGCGCTGTCTGGGTAGGAGGAGGAGGTGCTGCTTTAGCTCCCTCTCTGTTTGACCTTGAGAATGGCTTTGCACCGGGTGTGGCTTTATTTGCACTATTACCTGGGAGCTGAAAACAATCTTCCATTACGTGGCCACGTTTATTACAATGTGCGCATCGTAACGATGTTTTCTGTTTATATGTTAGGCGGGGACGAGCGATCGAAGCTAAGTGTGTCGCATAAGGAGTCTGAGAGTGAGGCATCTGTGGCATCTGAGACGGCTGGGGTTGTGGTGACGTCACTGAGGGTTGCGCCAGTAAGGGGCCCGTAGCCTGGGGACAGAGCTTGTTTGCGTATTCCACCATATCCAAGGGTGGTTCATACTGTACTTCCTGTGCCCGGCTATATAAGGGAACACGGACGGAAAGAAGAAAACTTATTAGTTCTATCAATGTTTCCACATTGTCCGGTGGCATATCACCCCGTGAGTTGTACCATCCTGATAACCGGAAGGTCGCTTGCATGTCCTGGCGAACCTCGCCCGCGATGTCAACTGCGTCAACGGGTCTTTCGTTTCGTATACCTGGAATACAGCGATCCAACCATCTGAAGATCCATTGCAGTTGGCCCAGCTGTGACCTACCCCCAAAAATCCCAATTAGCGTTCGCTTGAACTTTTCATAGTCAGGGCTTTGTAAGCCAAACGCATTTAAACGACTGCCTGCATAGGAACCCTGCGTTATATGGGAACGTACATATGCTTTCTTTTCTTCGTCAGTCGTTATGTGACTATTGCGCATGCTATCTTCACATGCACGAATAAAATGTGCGACCCTATAATCGTCTTGTTCCGTGAAATTTCGAACATAATCACCGCGCTGCATGATATTAATAACATTATCAGCTTTAGGTGTGGTAGTAGTACTGGTGTGAGGGTTAGACGAAGCCATTTTAGTGTTAGTATTAAGCAAATTAGTATTCTTACTCTTAACAGAAGGCTGGGTTAATAAGGTTGTTACCGATTTAGCAACAGACACACTATCACCTGTAACAGGGGTAACTGCTTTAGTATACTTAGGTGAGGTACTATAGTGATTACCAGACCGTAGGGTACGACGGTTTAAGTCGTCAAATGATTCGTCTATAACTTTCTCACTACTTCCTACCGACTCATTTAACTGTGTTCCATACTCAAAATCTATGTCAGTCTGGGCTTGATCATTGATGAGTTGGTTATCAGCAAACAGTTGCGCTAGGCGTTCGATTTCATCTACATTAGACATGGGAAACTTAGAAATTATCTATTAGCCCCCTTGGGTCAATGAATACTTAACAGTAAGTAGATCACTTGCCTCTCATTTACAAGACAAATGAATATGTTTTGTAGTTAATTATTAAACTATCAATAAGTAGACAGACACTTACAAACTACTGTAAATTATAGGATTTCAATACATTAATCTTACATTCGACACTTTATCATTGAAATAATCCTATCCGACGAACCTATCGGTGTGAAGATATCTCTCGAACGTGTTCATGTGTGTAGAACTATGAAATTTAAATACCTATTTATACAGAGTAGTACGTCTGTATAGAAAATGTGATCCTTCAAGAGTTCTGAGTGGAGCGGTGGGTGGAGTGAGGGTGGGGCCTCTTCCTAGGATGCGTGCGCTGCTGCTGGTTTCCTTGGCAACGAGAGACGCTTCTGCTTTGGTAAGAGACGAGTCCACTTGAATACCTGTAGGTGAGTTCCTCCTCCGGCGATCAGAAAACTGATGATTGGTTATCACACTGGTGGTTGCTGGTTCGCTGGCGAAAACTGCCGTATGCCAAGTCTTCACAGTCCACGTATATATGGAGATCTGTAGCGGCGCTTAGAAAAGTGGAAGTGTTGTCAGTGCCGGTGAGAGTGGATAATACCAGATTGGCTCTTGATATAGACACAGGTGCTTGCGCTAATGTATTGGCCTTGACATCATATCACGAGTTACAACGTAAATTCCCTCACCGCAAATTCAAATGGAGGCCTAGTAACGCTGAGCTCGAAGGAGTTTCAGGTACTCAGCTGAGCTTCAAAGGAATGGTGACGTTACCACTCAGATTCTCAAGACGTGGTACGCCCTTCTACGCGGACTTTTATATAGTTCAGCAGTTCAATTTGCCAGCTGACGGGTTACTTGGTCTACCAACTCTTCGAAAGAACATGATAGATGTTCATCCACGTAATAATAGTGTTACGTTTAAAGGTGTTTCCTACACAGCAATGAGTCATTCTGAACCTTTGCTCACCGCTAGGACGAAAGTGTTGTCTACCAATCCTATTAAGAGGAAGGCGGATCATGTCAGAGAGATCTCTCGACCTCAACCACACACCTTCCCAGCGTGATTAAAGCAGCAAGAGTTGGAAGATAGTACCTGCAATGTTGAAGAGTACTCTCCATTACCAGAATGAGGAATTCACCAACGCAAAAATCCTGTGAGCTGAAGTGAACATTAGTTTCTGCAAATGATTCGTTCACTGCCCAGGGTGTGACAGGACGTGACTGCAGTTGTTGAGACTACACATCAATCAACATCCTGTCAACAAAATTCTTTCGTATGGCGTGAACAACCCCCAGTTACCAGCACCCAGCACCCACCCTAGTGATGATGACACATCCGGTCTGAGAGATGGTCTCAGCATTCTGAGGTATGGTGTTGTGGATGACGTTGTGTGACAATTAGCGGCGGTTTGCTGTACTCAGGATTTTTGTGAGCATTGACCCAATCACCGGACCTTGGAATCAGCTGTGTCTACTGTGGTACACACACACACAAGTCTACGGGATTGCGGGAGCAATTTCACATTATCAAGAAATTAAAGAAAGGATGTTATGTGTGTGATTTTCTAGATATCACAGCAATGTCGAAGTGCAACCAAATAAATTCCTAATTCGAGGTATTGTTGCGAATTGCCAACAGACTCGACTGGCCAGGATAGATCAAATAGCACCACATGTCAAGGTGATCGATCATCCTCAGGGCAAGACACGCCTGTTAGAGCTGCTTGCCGACTACAGAAATAGTAGCCTTGCCAGGGGAAACGCTAGGTCAGACAGATTTAACATCCCATCATATAGCGTTAAAGGAAGGAACCAACCCTATTTACATACCAGCTTATAGACTACCTCATAGCCAGCGCGCTGTAGTGCAAGATATGGTACAGGGTATGTTAGATGAGAATGTTCATTAGACACTCAAAATCCCCCTTTAACAGCCCATTATTCCTCGTCCCGAAAAAGGATGGTGGATGGCGCCCTGTCATAGATTTCAGGCGCGTAAATGATCAAACAATCCCTGATAGGTACCCAATGCCTATCTTGAGTGACATATTGCAATCCTTAGGCAAGGATAATGCGGTATTTAGCAACTTAGAATTGCTTAGTGGGTATTGGCAAATACCACTCGATGAAAAATCACGAGAAATCACGGCATTTAGCACGCCTCTAGGCCACTTTGAGTTTCTACGAATGCCATTTGGTCTCAGAAATGCCCCACTAACATTTCAAAGAATGATAAACACCCTGTTTGCCGGACTAATTGGTAACACAGTCTGCGCTTATTTGGATGATCTAATAGTAGTCAGTAAGGACGTCGATTCCCATCTGATAAAACTGCGTGAAGTTTTGGCCAAACTTTCCACAGCAGGACTCAAAATAAAACTCTCAAAGTGCGAGTTTTTAAAATCCAGAATCCATTTCCTTGGTCATGTAGTTGACGGTAAGGGCATACACACAGTTAATGATAAAGTCAAAGCTGTATCTCAGTTCCCGCGTCCTACCTCAAATGATCATGTGCGTAGCCTTCTCGGATTATCTGGTTATAATCGTTCCTTTATCAAGGACTATGCAACATTAGCATCGCCCCGAACGAGGTTGCTCAAAAAAAAAGATGCAGTGTTTATATAGGATGCTGAACACGAGGAAAGTTTTACGGCATTGAAGACAGCGCTAACCAATGCCCCGGTTCTAGCATTCCCAGACTACACTCAACCTTTCACTCTCTGTACTGACGCTCCCGGAATTGGAGTCGGAGCAGTGCTCATGCAAGAGGACACGCGTGGGAAGTTTAGAGTGATAGCATTTGCAAATCGCAAACTAATCGATGCTGAAACACGTTATTCGGTGACGCATTTAGAAACGTTAGCCGTTGTGTGGGCATTTAAGAAGTTCAAAGACATTATCTTTGGCTACAAGATAACTGTTTTTACTGATCATGCGGCAGTCACCGAACTGTTCCATGGCAGAAACTTATCAGGCAGATTAGCACGCTGGTATCTGACAATTCAAGAGTTTGACCCCGAATTTAGGTATTTACCTGGGAGGGCGAATGTTGTCGCCGACGCTCTGTCAAGAAATATAGCACCAGTAATGCCTGTATCAGCATTCACTCTTTCGCAGCTGGAAGATGAGCAACGACGCGACCCATATTGGTCAGCTGTTATTTTTGCTCCCGAATCGGGCGAGGATGTTAAACTCCCCAAGTTATTTCTTCCCTTAAGTCAGTCTGAATTACGACATAACATACTCAATAGGACGAGAAAATCTCCTGAGGGTAATGTGTCTCAAATAGTCGTACCTGACACGTTGCGCAAAGCAGTAATGACATTGTTCCACGATGTCCCACAAGCAGGTCACCAAGGTCGTGATAAATGCTTAGCGGATTTACGAAAGAAGTATTTCTGGAACACTATGAAGAAAGACATAGAATTACACATAGCTAATTGTTTGGCATGTGCTCAACATAAAAGATCAACAGGATCACCTGCCCCGATTCTACAATATCCTACACCAGACCGTCCGTTTGACACAGTCGCTGTTGATGTGTTACAACTCCCAATGAGTCATCAGGGATCAGGATACGTCTTAGTGTGTGTGGATCATTTTTCCAGGTTCGTGGTCTTGGTCCCACTAAAAAGCAAAACGGCCGAAGCAGTAGCCTATGCATTAGTGATGAATCTCATATGTCCATATACTACGCCTAAAGTTCTACTCTCTGATAATGGAACAGAGTTCAAGAATGAGCTAATAGAGCATATGTGTTTACAATATGGAATTAAACAAACTTTTGTGACAGCTTATCATCCACAGGCTAATGGCCTTGTTGAAAGAACCAATCGTAAAATCCTAGAAATACTGCGTCCAATTGTTAGTGGTTTTCAATACGCCTGGGAGGATTGGTTACCGCAGGTTGCAGCGTCGATTAATGGGTCAGTTAATAGCTCTACGGGCAAAACACCCTACTATATTGTCTATGGCACAGATAAACGTCTGCCTTACGACATCCTTACAGAGGCGCCATACCCGGTATATAATACGGATGATTTTGCGGCAAAACAAATTCATGTCTTTACAGAAATTCATAACCAAGTACGATCACAGCTAGCGGCGTCACGCGCCGAAATGATCATCAAACAACATAAACATGCTAAACCTATCGCACTGAACGTTGGGGACGCTGTTATGTTACAGGAACCTGAAAGGAACTCCAAACTTTCGGCGAAATTTTCTGGTCCATTCCGCATAATCTCAAAAGAAGCAGGCAACAAATTCAAAATATGGAAGCCTAATGCACAGATCGCAGATGTCGTGCACGCGGATCGTCTGAAGAAGACCCAGATAAATGTCTTACCTCAAGTTGATGATAATGTGATTGATACATCCTTACAGACTGTTCAGAAGTAAAATGTCCCAAATGACTATTGTATGAAACTACGTTCTGCGAGTAGAAGTTAACTCGTACTTTCGCGTCAGATGGAAAACGTCGACGGCCAACTACAATCAGCATTGGACATTCTTCATGGTCTCAGCACAGCTTCGATGAATTCGACAATAGTTTCATGAACGTTGTCGTTCAAGCTGTATCTCAACAGAATCGTGTTATTTCTCAAACCTTTCACGCGATTACTGCTCTAGAATCAAAGGTTAATGCAATCATAATGGAGTCTAACCAAGTTTCGAGGATTGTTACTAGGTTACAGAAAGCAATTCCGACGTTAGAATGGCTCCTTTACTTCACAGAATATTTGCATGCTGCTGAAATTTCAGTTCATAAAATTGTAACCTCTAAAAATGAACTAATAGACAGCATTGTAGATGCCGGGATAGGACGTGTGGACGCGAAGCTTGTGCCTGTGCAGACGCTTCTTGAAGCTTTAAAAATAGCCAATTTGCAGTATCATTTAACTCCGATTTTCAATGACAATGAGGTTCAATATCATTACCCACTGTTGGAGTCAACCCTCACGCAATATGCAATTCTGATCCACATTCCTATGCGAGGGCAACATGAGTTTAATGCATGGCATTTAGAACCCTTCCCCTGGTTTGTGAACGACACACTGTATACCCTAGATAGGCCTAAAGAATTTTTCTTAGTAGATGAAGAATATTCATTGTTGTCAATAGAGGATTCTGAGGTACTGTCACGGTGTAAGTCGTCTTATCTACACCTACACGTATGTCCAGCCTACATGTTTGCATTTATTCCTGCTGCAGAGGGAATATGTGAATTGGCAGTCATACAACCAAATGTACGCACAGCGTTAGCGCAATGCAGTTATAGGCCAGTTAGTCTAAAGACTGTGTTCCACGCTCACCTTCACAATGTGCAGTATTTGTTCTTTCCAAATCTCACTACTGTAATTTCAAAATGCCAAAATGGTGTTAAGCAGCTAGTTGTGAAAGGGCATTACAAGGCTCCTGATTACTGTGAAATCACTTGTAGTACATTACGGACCTTGCCTACTCATCAGCATTTTGCGTTAAATCGAAAACTCATGTCTGCTTTAATTCCACTTCCTATAATGAATTTCACTATCAAGGATATTCAAATAGTATCAGAGAAATTAAAAGTGTTAGCTTTCTTGAACGAGACACATTTTGCTGATTTGAATAATAACTTGCCATTTTACCTGTCACGGGAATTTGCACTACCAAGTCTTACGATTCCCTCTATTCTGTTAATTCTGGCAATAATGTTCCTGTTCTGTTATTACCAGGCAGTATCATCCAAATTCAACATTGTTCACAACATACTAACCCGTACGACACAAAAGTCTAGGTCCCCTGTAGTAGAGAATACCCCTACAGTAATTTCCCCAGCTTAGTGTCTACATATCTGTTTATAACATGGTTAGGGTTGTCTAGGATGTACTGTACTCTGTGAGTTATTTAGGCCTCACGGAGCTCGGCTGGTAGGTGACCGAGCGATGTAATAGGCCCCTGTCTCATCAACAGAACGTATTATATAAATGGGTCAATACATCTGATATTATAATCAGATTCACCACCCTGTAACTTTCCACTGTCTATGAGTAAGACATGAGATTGACACGTGAGCGGGCAACTTACCCAAGAGGGCGAGACCCATAGCTCAGCATTTCTGTAAGCACGCACTACGATGCCCCTAAGCTTCAGTAGCTCACCACAACTCATATCGTAAGGACGTGACCTAACGTTTATCATACATAAACGCCGTCCCTTTCTCATTAGGGGATATGTTATACTCGATGAGGGAACTTTGCTATAATTGATTAGGGGACTTTGTTATATTCGATCAGGGGAATTTTGTTATACTCGATATGAGGACTTTGTTATACTCGACCAGGGGCCTTTGTTATACTCGATAAGAAAACTTTGTTTTACTCGACCAGGGTACTTTGTTATACTCGATAAAGGGACTTTTGTTATACTCGATCAGGGGACTTTGTTATACTCGTCCAGGGGCCTTTGTTATACTCGATCACTAGACTTTGTTATACTCGTTAAAGGGACTTTGTTATACTCGATAAGGGGAATTTGTTATACTCGATAAGGGGACTTTGTTAGACTTGAACAGGGGACTTTGTTATACTCGACCAGGGAACTTTGTTATACTCGATTAGGCGGATTTGTTATTCTCGATCAGGGGACTTTGTTATACTCGATCAGGGGCCTTTGTTATACTCGAGAAGGGGGCTGTGTTAAACTCGATCAGGGGACTTTGTTATACTCGATCTGGAGGCTTTGTTATTCTCGATCAGGGGTCTTTGTTATACTCGACCAGGGGACTTTTTTATACTTGACCAATGGACTTTGTTATACTCGATGTTAGGCTTTTGTTGTACTCGATCTGGCGACTTTATTATACTCGAGCAGGGGACTTTTTTATACTCCATCAGGGGACTTTGTTATACTCAATCAGGGGACTTTGTTATACTCGATTAGGGCCCTTTGTTATACTCGATGAGAGGGCTTTGTTATACTCGACCAGGGGACTTTGTTATACTCGACAAGGGGACTTTTTTATAATTAATCACGGGACTTTGTCATACTCGATCAGTGGACTTTCCTATATTTGACCAATGGACTTTGCTATACTCGATGAGGGGCTTTTGTTATACTCGATCTGGGGACTTTGTTATTATCGACCAGGAGACTTTGTTATACTCGATCATGGGACTTTGTTATACTCGAGCAGAGGACTTTGCTATACTCGATCAGGGGATATGTTATACTCGATCAGGGGACTTTGTTATACTTGATTAGGGGACTTTGTTATACTCGATCAGGGGACTTTGTTATATTCGATCAGAAGACTTTGTTATACTCGACGAGGGGCCTTTGCTATACTCGATTAGAAAACTTTGTTATACTCGACCAGGGGACTTTGCTATACTCGATCAGGGGACTTTGATATACTCGATCAGGGACTTTGTTATACTCGTCCAGGGGGCTTTGTTATACTAGGATCAGGGGACTTTGTTATTCTCGACCAGGGGACTTTGTTATACTCGAACAGAGGCCTTTGTTATACTCGGTCAGGTGACTTTGTTATGCTCGATCTGGGGAGTTTGTTATACTGGGCCAGGAGACTTTGTTATACTCGATCAGGGGATATGTTATACTCGATCAGGGGACTGCGTTATACTGGAACAGGGGACTTTGTTATACTCGATCAGGGGACTTTGTTATATTCAATAAGGGGACTTAATGTTAGACTCGAACAGGGGACTTTTTTATACCTGACCAATGGACTTTGTTATACTCGATTAGGGGCCTTTGTTATCCTCGATCAGGGACTTTGTTATAGTCGACCAGGGGACTTTGTTATACTCGATCAGGGGACTTTGTTATACTCGATCAATAGGCTTTGTTATACTTGATGAGGGGACTTGCTATACTCGACCAGGGGACTTTGTTATACTCGATCAGGGGACTTTGTTATACTCGAGCAGGAGACTTTGTTATACTCGATCAGGGGACTTTTTTATACTCGACCAGAGGACTTTGTTATACTCGATCAGGGGATATATTATACTCGTCCAGGGGGCTTTGTTATACTAGGATCAGGGGACTTTGTTATGCTCGATCAGGGGACTTTGTCTTACTCGATCAGGGCCCTTTGTTATACTCGACCAGGAGAATTTGTTATAATCGATTAGGGGACTCTGTTATGCTCGATCTAGGGTCTTTGTTAAACTGGGCCAGGAGACGTTGTTATACTCGATCAAGGGATATGTTATACTCGATCAGGGGACTTTGTTATACTGGACCAGGGGACTTTTTTATACTTGACCAACGGACTTTGTTATACTCGATAAGGGGCCTTTCTTATACTCGATCAGGGGACTTTGTTATACTCGAGCAGGGGACTTTGTTATATTCGATCAGGGGACTTTTTTATACTCGACCAGAGGACTTTGTTTTATTCGATTAGGGGACTTTGTTATACTCGACCAGGGGACTTTTTTATACTCGACCAGAGGACTTTGTTATACTCGAACAGGGGATATGTTATACTCGATCAGGGGACTTTGTTATACTCAACCAGAGGACTTTGTTATACTCAATCAGGGGACTTTGTTATACTCGATTAGGGGCCTTTGTTATACTCGATGAGGGGGCTTTGTTATACTCGACCAGGGACTTTGATACAGGGCTATACTCGACCAGGGACTTTGTTATACTCGACCAGGGTACTTGTTATACTTGATCAGGGGACTTTGTCATACTCGTCAGGGGACTTTCTATACTTGACCAATGGACTTTGTTATACTCGATGAGGGGCCTTTGTTATACTCGATCAGGGGACTTTGTTATACTCGACCAGGGGACTTTGTTATACTCGATCAGGGGACTTTGTTATACTCGATCAGGGACTTTGTTATACTCGTCCAGGGGGCTTTGTTATACTAGGATCAGGGGACTTTGTTATTCTCGACCAGGGGACTTTGTTATACTCGAACAGAGGCCTTTGTTATACTCGGTCAGGTGACTTTGTTATGCTCGATCTGGGGAGTTTGTTATACTGGGCCAGGAGACTTTGTTATACTCGATCAGGGGATATGTTATACTCGATCAGGGGACTGCGTTATACTGGAACAGGGGACTTTGTTATACTCGATCAGGGGACTTTGTTATATTCAATAAGGGGACTTAATGTTAGACTCGAACAGGGGACTTTTTTATACCTGACCAATGGACTTTGTTATACTCGATTAGGGGCCTTTGTTATACTCGATCAGGGACTTTGTTATAGTCGACCAGGGGACTTTGTTATACTCGATCAGGGGACTTTGTTATACTCGATCAATAGGCTTTGTTATACTTGATGAGGGGACTTGCTATACTCGACCAGGGGACTTTGTTATACTCGATCAGGGGACTTTGTTATACTCGAGCAGGAGACTTTGTTATACTCGATCAGGGGACTTTTTTATACTCGACCAGAGGACTTTGTTATACTCGATCAGGGGATATGTTATACTCGTCCAGGGGGCTTTGTTATACTAGGATCAGGGGACTTTGTTATGCTCGATCAGGGGACTTTGTCTTACTCGATCAGGGCCCTTTGTTATACTCGACCAGGAGAATTTGTTATAATCGATTAGGGGACTCTGTTATGCTCGATCTAGGGTCTTTGTTAAACTGGGCCAGGAGACGTTGTTATACTCGATCAAGGGATATGTTATACTCGATCAGGGGACTTTGTTATACTGGACCAGGGGACTTTTTATACTTGACCAACGGACTTTGTTATACTCGATAAGGGGCCTTTCTTATACTCGATCAGGGGACTTTGTTATACTCGAGCAGGGACTTTGTTATATTCGATCAGGGGACTTTTTTTACTCGACCAGAGGACTTTGTATTATTCGATTAGGGGACTTTGTTATACTCGACCAGGGGACTTTTTTATACTCGACCAGAAGACTTTGTTATACTCGAACAGGGGATATGTTATACTCGATCAGGGACTTTGTTATACTCAACCAGAGGACTTTGTTATACTCAATCAGGGGACTTTGTTATACTCGATTAGGGGCCTTTGTTATACTCGATGAGGGGGCTTTGTTATACTCGACCAGGGGACTTTGCTATACTCGACCAGGGGACTTTGTTATACTCAATCAGGGACTTTGTTATACTCGACCAGGGTACTCTTTTATACTTGATTAGGGGACTTTGTCATACTCGATCAGTGGATTTTCCTATATTTGACCAATGGACTTTGCTATACTCGATGAGGGGCCTTTGTTATACTCGATTAGGGGACTTTGTTATACTCGACCAGTGGACTTTGTTATACTCGATCAGGGGATATGTTATACTCGATCACGGTACTTTGTTATACTTGATTAGGGGACTTTGTTATCCTCGATCAGGGGACTTTGTTATACTTGATTAGAGGACTTTGTTATACTCGGCCAGGGGCCTTTGTTATCCTCGATTAGAAAACTTTGTTATACTCGACCAGGGGACTTTGTTATACTCCACCAGGGACTTTGTTATACTCGATCAGGGGATATGTTATACTCGATCAGGGGACTTTGTTATACTCGGTTCAGGGGACTTTGTTATACTCGTCCAGGGGGCTTTGTTATACTAGGATCTGGGGACTTTGTTTTACTCGATCAGGGGACTTTGTCTTACTCGATCAGGGCCCTTTGCTATACTCGACCGGGGGACTTTGTTATAATCGATCAGGGGACTTTGGTATGCTCGATCTAGGGACTTTGTTATACTGGGCCAGGGGACTTTTTTATACTCGATCAGGGATCATTGTTACGCTGCACCAGGGGCCATTTTTATTCTCGATTAGGGGACTTTGTTATACTCGGTTAGGGGACTTTTGCTACACTCGATCAGGGGACTTTTTTATACTCGACCAGGGGCCTTTGTTATACTCGAATAGGGGACTTTGTTTTACTCGATAAGGGCACTTTGTTAGACTCGAACAGGGGACTTTGTTATACTCGATCAGGGGACTTTGTCTTACTCGATCAGGGCCCTTTGCTATACTCGACCGGGGGACTTTGTTATAATCGATCAGGGGACTTTGGTATGCTCGATCTAGGGACTTTGTCATACTGGGCCAGGGGACTTTTTTATACTCGATCAGGGGACTTTGTTATACTCGACCAGGGGACTTTTTTATAATTAATCAGGGGACTTTGTCATACTCGATCAGTGGACTTTCCTATATTTGACCAATGGACTTTGCTATACTCGATGAGGGGCTTTTGTTATACTCGATCTGGTGACTTTGTTATTATCGACAAGGAGACTTTGTTATACTCGATCATGGGACTTTGTTATACTCGAGCAGAGGACTTTGCTATACTCGATCAGGGGATATGTTATACTCGATCAGGGGACTTTGTTATACTTGATTAGGGGACTTTGTTTTACTCGATCAGGGGACTTTGTTATACTCGATCAGAAGACTTTGTTATACTCGACGAGGGGCCTTTGCTATACTCGATTAGAAAACTTTGTTATACTCGACCAGGGGACTTTGCTATACTCGATGAGGGGACTTTGATATACGCGATCAGGGACTTTGTTATACTCGTCCAGGGGGCTTTGTTATACTAGGATCAGGGGACTTTGTTATTCTCGACCAGGGGACTTTGTTATACTCGAACAGAGGCCTTTGTTATACTCGGTCAGGGGACTTTGTTATTCTCGATCTGGGGAGTTTGTTATACTGGGCCAGGAAACTTTGTTATACTCGATCAGGGGATATGTTATACTCGATCAGGGGACTGCGTTAAACTGGAACAGGAGACTTTGTTATACTCGATTAGGGGCCTTTGTTATACTAGATGAGGGGGCTTTGTTTTGCTCGACCAGGGGACTTTTTCATACTTGATCAGGGGACTTTGTCATACTCGATCAGTGGACTTTTCTATATTTGACCAATGGACTTTACTATACTCGATGAGGGGCCTTTGTTATACCCGATCAGGGACTTTGTTATAGTCGACCAGGGGACTTTGTTATACTCGATCAGGGGACTTTGTTATACTCGATCAATAGGCTTTGTTATACTTGATGAGGGGACTTGCTATACTCGACCAGGGGAGTTTGTTATACTCGATCAGGGGACTTCTTTATACTCGACCAGAGGACTTTGTTATACTCGATCAGGGGATATGTTATACTCGTCCAGGGGGCTTTGTTATACTAGGATCAGGGCACTTTGTTATGCTCGATCAGGGGTCTTTGTCTTACTCGATCAGGGCCCTTTGTTATACTCGACCAGGAGAATTTGTTATAATCGATTAGGGGACTCTGTTATGCTCGATCTATGGTCTTTGTTAAACTGGGCCAGGAGACGTTGTTATACTCGATCAAGGGATATGTTATACTCGATCAGGGGACTTTGTTATACTGGACCAGGGGACTTTTTTATACTTGACCAACGGACTTTGTTATAATCGATAAGGGGCCTTTCTTATACTCGAGCAGGGGACTTTGTTATATTCGATCAGGGGACTTTTTTATACTCGACCAGAGGACTTTGTTTTATTCGATTAGGGGACTTTGTTATACTCGACCAGGGGACTTTTTTATACTCGACCAGAGGACTTTGTTATACTCGAACAGGGGATATGTTATACTCGATTAGGGGACTTTGTTATACTCAACCAGAGGACTTTGTTATACTCAATCAGGGGACTTTGTTATATTCGATTAGGGGCCTTTGTTATACTCGATGAGGGGGCTTTGTTATACTCGACCAGGGACTTTGCTATACTCGACCAGGGGACTTTGTTATACTCGATCAGGGACTTTGTTATACTCGACCAGGGCACTCTTTTATACTTGATTAGGGGACTTTGTCATACTCGATCAGTGGACTTTCCTATATTTGACCAATGGACTTTGCTATACTCGATGAGGGGCCTTTGTTATACTCGATCAGGGGACTTTGTTATACTCGACCAGTGGACTTTGTTATACTCGATCAGGGGATATGTTATACTCGATCAGGGTACTTTGTTATACTTGATTAGGGGACTTTGTTATCCTCGATCAGGGGACTTTGTTATACTTGATCAGAGGACTTTGTTTACTCAGCCAGGGGCCTTTGTTATCCTCGATTAGAAAACTTTTATTCTTTGACCAGGGACTTTGTTATACTCGATCAGGGGATATGTTATACTCGATCAGGGGACTTTGTTATACTCGGTTCAGGGGACTTTGTTATACTCGTCCAGGGGCTTTGTTATACTAGGATCAGGGGACTTTGTTATACTCGATCAGGGGACTTTGTCTTACTCGATCAGGGCCCTTTGCTATACTCGACCGGGGGACTTTGTTATAATCGATCAGGGGACTTTGGTATGCTCGATCTAGGGACTTTGTTATACTGGGCCAGGGGACTTTTTTATACTCGATCAGGGATCATTGTTACGCTGCACTAGGGGACATTTTTATTCTCGATTAGGGGACTTTGTTATACTCGGTTAGGGGACTTTTGTTACACTCGATTAGGGGACTTTGTTATACTCGACCAGGGGCCTTTGTTATACTCGAATAGGGGACTTTGTTTTACTCGATAAGGAGACTTTGTTAGACTCGAACAGGGACTTTCTTATACTCGATCAGGGGACTTTGTCTTACTCGATCAGGGCCCTTTGCTATACTCGACCGGGGGACTTTGTTATAATCGATCAGGGGACTTTGGTATGCTCGATCTAGCGACTTTGTTATACTGGGCCAGGGGACTTTTTTATACTCGATCAGGGACTTTGTTACGCTGGACCAGGGGTCATTTTTATTCTCGATTAGGAGACTTTGTTATACTCGATTAGGGGACTTTTGTTACACTAGATCAGGGCACTTTGTTATACTCGACCAGGGGCCTTTGTTATACTCGATTAGAAGACTTTGTTTTACTCGATAATGGGACTTTGATATACTCGATAAGGGGAATGTGTTATACTCGATAAGGGGACTTTGTTAGACTCGAACAGGGGACTTTGTTATACTCGACCAGGGGACTTTGTTATACTCTATTAGGCGGCTTTGTTATACTCGATCAGGGGACTTTCTTATACTCGATGAGGGGCCTTTGTTATACTCGGTCAGGGGCCTTTGTTATACTCGATCAAGGGACTTTGTTATACTCTATTAGAGGCCTTTTTTGGACTCGATCAGGGGACATTTTTATACTCGAGCAGGGGGCTTTGTTATACTCGATCAGGGGACTTTGTTATACTAGATCAGGAGGCTTTGTTAACCTCGATCAGGGGACTTTGCTATACTCGACCAGGGGACTTTGTTATACTCGATTAGGGGACTTTGTTATACTCGATCAGGAGGCTTTTTTATACTCGATCAGGGGACTTTGCTATCCTCGACCAGGGGACTTTGTTATACTCGATCATTGGACTTTGTTATACTCGATTAGGGGCCTTTGTTATACTCGATGACGGGGCTTTGTTATACTCGACCAGGGGACTATGCTATAGTCGACCAGGGGACTTTGTTATACTCGATTAGGGGTCTTTGCTATACTCGACCAGGGAACTTTTTTATACTTGACCAATGGACTTTGTTATACTCGATGAGGGGCCTTTGTTATACTCGATGATGGGACTTTGTTATACTCCACCAGGGGACTTTGTTATACTCGATCAGGTGACTTTGTTATACTCGTTCAGGTGACTTTGTTATACTGGGCCTGGAGACTTTGTTATACTCGAGCAGGGGATTTGTTCTACTCGATTAGGGGACTTTGTTATACTGGACCAGGGGACTTTGTTATACTCGATCAGGGGACTTTGTCATACTCGATCAGGGGACTTTGTTATAATCGATAAGGGGACTTTGTCTTACTCGATCAGGGGACTTTGTTATACTCGATCAGGGGACTTTTGTTATACTCGATCAGGGGACATTGTTATTCTCGATTAGGGGCCTTTGTTAAACTCGATGAGGGGGCTTTGTTTTACTCGACCAGAGGACTTTGCTATACTCGACCAGGAGACTTTGTTATACTCGATTAGGGGACTTAGTTATTCTTGACCAGGGGACTTTTTTATACTTGATCAGTGGACTTTGTCATACTTGAGCAAAGGCCATTGTTATACTCGATCGGGAGACTTTGTTATACTCGATGTGTGGACTTTCCTATATTTAACCAATGGACTTTGCTATACTCGATGAGGGGCCTTTGTTATACTCGATCAGGGGACATTGTTATACTCGATGAGGGGCCTTTGTTATACTCGATCAGGGGACATTGTTATACTCGACCAGAGGCCTTTGTTATACTCGATCAGGGGACTTTGTTATACTCGATAAGGGGACTTTGTTACACTCGATTAGGGGAATTTGTTATACTCGATAAGGGAACTTAATGTTAGACTCGAACAGGGGACTTTGTTATACTCGACGAGGGGACTTTGTTATTCTCGATTAGGCGGCTTTGTTATAATCGATCAGGGGACTTTGTTATACTCGATGAGGGGTCTTTGTGTTACTCGATCAGGGGACTTTGTTATACACGACCAGGGGACTTTGTTATACTCGATCAGGGGATATGTTATACTCGATCAGGGGACTTTGCAATACTCAACCAGAGGACTTTGTTATACTCGATCAGGGGAATTTGTTATACTCAATCAGGGGACTTTGTTATACTCGATAAGGGGCCTTTGTTATACTCGACCAGGGGACTTTGTTATACTTGATCAGGGGACTCTGTTATACTTGATTAGGGGACTTTTTTATACTCGATCAAAGGACTTTGTTATACTTGATCAGAGGACTTTGTTATACTCAACCAGGGGCTTTTGTTATACTCGATTAGAAAACTTTGTTATACTCGACCAGGGGACTTTGTTATACTCGATCAGGGGAATTTGTTATACTCAATCAGGGGACTTTGTTATACTCGATAAGGGGCCTTTGTTATACTCGACCAGGAGACTTTGTTATACTCGATCAGGGGACTTTGTTATACTCGACCAGGGGACTTTTTTATACTTGATCAGGGGACTTTGTCATACTCGATCAGTGGACTCTCCTATATTTGACCAATGGACTTTGCTATACTCGATGAGGGGACTTTGTTTTACTCGACCAGGGGACTTTGTTATAATCGATCAGGTGATTTTGTTATACTCGACCAGAGGACTTTGTTATACTCGAGCAGGGGATATGTTATACTTAATCAGGGGACTTTGTTATACTTGATCAGGGGACTTTGTTATACTTGATTAAGGGACTTTTTATACTCGATCAAAGGACTTTGTTATACTTGATCAGAAGACTTTGTTATACTCAACCAGGGGCCTTTGTTATACTCGATTAGAAACCTTTGTTATACTCGACCATGGGACTTTGTTATATTCGATTAGGGGACTTTGTTATACTCGACCAGGGGACTTTTTTATACTTGTCTAATGGACTTTGTTATACTCAATGAGGGGCCTTTGTTATACTCGATCAGGGGACTTTGTTATTCTCGACCAGGGGACTTTGTTATACTCGATCAGGTGATATGTTATACTCGATCAGGGGACTTTGTTATACTCGATCAGGGGACTTTGTTATACTTGATTAGAGGGACTTTGTTATCCTCGATCAGGGGACTTTGTTATACTTGATCAGAGGACTTTGTTATACTCGGCCAGGGGCCTTTGTTATACTCGATTAGAAAACTTTGTTATACTCGACCAGGGGACTTTGTTATACTCCACCAGTGGACTTTTTTATACTTGACCAATGGACTTTGTTATACTCAATGAGGGGCCTTTGTTATACCCGATTAGGGGACTTTGTTACACTCGACCAGGCGACTTTCTCATACTTGATCAGGGGACTTTGTCATACTCGATCAATGGACTTTCCTATATATGACCAATGGACTTTACTATACTCGATGAGGGTCCTTTGTTATACTCGATCAGGGACTTAGTTATACTCGACCAGGGGACTTTGTTATACTTGGTTAGGGGACTTTGTTATACTCGATCAAAGGACTTTGATATACTTAATCACAGGACTTTGTTATACTCGACCAGGGGCCTTTGTTATACTCGATCAGAAAACTTTGTTATACTCGACCAGGGGACTTTGCTATACTCCACCAGGAACTTTGTTATACTCGATCAGGGGATATGTTATACTCGATCAGGGAATTTGTTATACTTGGTTCAGGGTACTTTGTTATACTCGTCCAGGGGTCTTTGATATACTAGGATCAGGGGACATTGTTATGCTCGACTAGGGGACTTTGTCTAACTCGATCAGGGCCCATTGTTATACTTGACCAGGGGAATTTGTTATAATCGATTAGGGGACTCTGTTATGCTCGATCTAGGGTCTTTGTTAAACTGGGCCAGGAGACGTTGTTATACTCGATCAAGGGATATGTTATACTCGAGCAGGGGACTTTGTTATATTCGATCAGGGGACTTTTTTATACCCGACCAGAGGACTTTGTTTTATTCGATTAGGGGACTTTGTTATACTCGACCAGGGGACTTTTTTATACTTGACCAATGGACTTTGTTATACTCAATGCAGGGCCTTTGTTATACTCGATCATGGGACTTTGTTATACACGATCAGGGGACTTTGTTATACGCGATCAGGGGACGTTTTTTATACTCGACCAGAGGACTTTGTTATACTCGATCAGGGGATATGTTATACTCGATCAGGGGACTTTGTTATACTCAACCAGAGGGCTTTGTTATACTCAATCAGGGGACTTTGTTATACTCGATTAGGGGCCTTTGGTATACTCGATGAGGGGGCTTTGTTATACTCGACCAAGGGACTTTGCTATGCTCGAACAGGGGACTTTGTTATACTCGATCAGGGGACTTTGTTATATTCGACCAGGGTACTCTTTTATACTTGATCTGGGGACTTTGTCATACTCGATCAGTGGACTTTCCTATATTTGACCAATGGACTTTGCTATACTCGATGATGGGCCTTTGTTATACTCGATCAGGGGACTTTGTTATACTCGACCAGAGGACTTTGTTATACTCGATCAGGGGATATGTTATAC
Source organism: Homarus americanus (assembly GCF_018991925.1). Classification (NCBI taxonomy): domain Eukaryota; kingdom Metazoa; phylum Arthropoda; class Malacostraca; order Decapoda; family Nephropidae; genus Homarus; species Homarus americanus. Next base: position 115,481 of record NW_024753588.1, on the reverse strand, counting down.
TCGATCAGGGTACTTTGTTATACTCGATCAGGGGACTTTGTTATACTTGATTAGGTGACTTTGTTATCCTCGATCAGGGGACTTTATTATACTTGATCAGAGGACTTTGTTATACTCGGCCAGGCGCCTATGTTATCCTCGATTAGAAAACTTTGTTATACTCGACCTGGGGACTTTGTTATACTCCACCAGAGACTTTGTTATACTCGATCAGGGGATATGTTAATCTCGATCAGGGGACTTTGTTATACTCGGTTCAGGGGACTTTGTTATACTCGTCCAGGGGGCTTTGTTATACTAGGATCAGGGGACCTTGTTATAATCGATTAGGGGACTTTCTTATGCTCGATCTGGGGACTTTGTTATACTCATCCAGGGAGCTCTGTTATACTCGATCAGGGGACTTTGTCTTACTCGATCAGGGCCCTTCACTATACTCGACCGGGGGACTTTGTTATAATCGATCAGGGGACTTTGGTATGCTCGATCTAGGGACTTTGTTATACTGGGCCAGGGGACTTATTTATACTCGATCAGGGGACTTTGTTACGCTGGACCAAGGGACATTTTTATTCTCGATTAGGGGACTTTGTTATACTCGATTAGGGGACTTTTGTTACACTCGATCAGGGGACTTTGTTATACTCGACCAGGGGCCTTTGTTATACTCGAATAGGGGACTTTGTTTTACTCGATAAGGGGACTTTGTTATACTCGATAAGGGGAATTTTTTATACTCGATAAGGGGACTTTGTTAGACTCGAACAGGGGACTTTGTTATACTCGATCAGGGGACTTTGTCTTACTCGATCAGGGCCCTTTGCTATACTCGACCGGGGGACTTTGTTATAATCGATCAGGGGACTTTGGTATGCTCGATCTAGGGACTTTGTTATACTGGGCCAGGGGCCTTTTTCATACTCGATCAGGGGACTTTGTTACGCTGGACCAGGGGACATTTTTATTCTCGATTAGGGGACTTTGTTATACTCGATTAGGGGACTTTTGTTACACTCGATCAGGGGACTTTGTTATACTCGACCAGGGGCCTTTGTTATACTCGATTATGGGACTTTGTTTTACTCGATAAGGGGACTTTGTTATACTCGACCAGGGGACTTTGTTATACTCTATTAGGCGGCTTTGTTATACTCGATCAGGAGACTTTCTTATACTCGATGAGGGGCCTTTGTTATACTCGGTCAGGGGCCTTTGTTATACTAGATCAAGGGACTTTGTTATACTCGATCAGGGGACTTTGTTATACTAGATCAGGAGGCTTTGTTAACCTCGATCAGGGGACTTTGCTATACTCGACCAGGGGACTTTGTTATACTCGAGCAGGGGGCTTTGTTATACTCGATTAGGGGACTTTGTTATACTCGATCAGGAGGCTTTTTTATACTCGATCAGGGGACTTTGCTATCCTCGACCAGGGGACTTTGTTATACTCGATCAGGGAACTTTTTTATACATGACCAATGGACTTTGTTATACTCGATGAGGGGCCTTTGTTATACTCGATGAGGGGACTTTGTTATACTCCACCAGGGGACATTGTTATACTCGATCAGGGGACTTTTTTATACTCGACCAGAGGACTTTGATATACTCAATCAGGGGATATGTTATACTTGATCAGGGACTTTGTTATACTCAACCAGGGGACTTTGTTATACTCGACCAGGGGACTTTGCTATAGTCGACCAGGGGACTTTGTTATACTCGATCAGGGGACTTTTTTATACTCGACAAGACGACTTTGTTATACTCAATCCGGGGATATGTTATGCTTGATCAGGGGACTTTGTTATACTCAACCAGGGGACTTTGTTATACTCGATTAGGGGCCTCTTTTATACTCGATGAAGGGGCTTTGTTAAACTCGATCAGGGGAATTTGCTATAGTCCACCAGGGGACTTTGTTATACTCGATTAGGGGACTTTGTTATACTCGACCAGGGGACTTTTTTATACTTGATCAGGGGACTTTGTCATACTTGACCAGAGGCCATTGTTATACTCGATCGGGGGACTTTGTTATACTCGATGAGTGGACTTTCCTATATTTGACCAATGGACTTTGCTATACTCGATGAGGGGCCTTTGTTATAGTCGATCAGGGGACATTGATATACTCGACAAGGGGACTTTGTTATACTCGATGAGGGGACTTTGTTATCCTCGACCAGAGGACTTTATTATACTCGATCAGGAGATATGTTATACTCGATCAGGGGACTTTGTTATACTCGATTAGAAAACTTTGTTATACTCGACCAGGAGAATTTGTTATATTCGGTCAGGGGACTTTGTTATACTCCACCAGGGACTTTGTTATATTCGATCAGGGGATATGCTATACTCGACCAGGGGACTTTGTTATACACGATCAGGGGACTTTGTTATACTCGACCAGGGGCTTTTTTATACTTGGCCAATGGACTTTGTTATACTCAATGAGGGGCCTTTGTTATACTAGATCAGGGGACTTTGTTATACACGACCAGGGGACTTTGTTATACGCAATCAGGGGACTTTTTTATACTCGACCAGAAGACTTAGTTATACTCGATCAGGGGATATGTTATACTCGTCCAGGGGACTTTGTTATACTCGATCAGGGGACTTTGTTATACGCGACCAGGGGACTTTTTTGAACTTGATTAGGGGACTTTGTCATACTCGACCAGAGGAATTTGTTATACTCGATCAAGGGATATGTTATACTCGTCCATGGGGCTTTGTTATACTAGGATCAGGGGACTTTGTTATGCTCGATCAGGGGACTTTGTCTTACTCGATCAGGGCCCTTTGTTATACTCGACCAGGAGAATTTGTTATAATCGATTAGGGGACTCTCTTATGCTCGATCTAGGGTCTTTGTTAAACTGGACCAGGAGACGTTGTTATACTCGATGAAGGGATATGTTATACTCGATCAGGGGACTTTGTTATACTGGACCAGGGGACTTTTTTATACTTGACCAACGGACTTTGTTATACTCGATAAGGGGCCTTTCTTATACTCGATCAGGGGACTTTGTTATACTCGAGCAGGGGACTTTGTTATATTCGATCAGGGGACTTTTTTATACTCGACCAGAGGACTTTGTTTTATTCGATTAGGGGACTTTGTTATACTCGACCAGGGGACTTTTTTATACTCGACCAGAGGACTTTGTTATACTCGAACAGGGGATATGTTATACTCGATCAGGGGACTTTGTTATACTCAACCAGAGGACTTTGTTATACTCAATCAGGGGACTTTGTTATACTCGATTAGGGGCCTTTGTTATACTCGATGAGGGGGCTTTGTTATACTCGACCAGGAGACTTTGCTATACTCGACCAGGGGACTTTGTTATACTCGATCAGGGACTTTGTTATACTCGACCAGGGTACTCTTTTATACTTGATCAGGGGACTTTGTCATACTCGATCAGTGGACTTTCCTATATTTGACCAATGGACTTTGTTATACGCGACCAGTGGACTTTGTTATACTCGAACATGGGATATGTTATACTCGATCAGGGTACTTTGTTATACTTGATTAGGGGACTTTGTTATCCTCGATCAGGGGACTTTGTTATACTTGATCAGAGGACTTTGTTATACTCGGCCAGGGGCCTTTGTTATCCTCGATTAGAAAACTTTGTCATACTCGACCAGGGGACTTTGTTATACTCCACCAGGGACTTTGTTATACTCGATCAGGGGATATGTTATACTCGATCTGGAGACTTTGTTATACTCGGTTCAGGGGACTTTGTTATACTCGTCCAGGGGGCTTTGTTATACTAGGATCAGGGGACTTTGTTATACTCGATCAGGGGACTTTGTCTTACTCGATCAGGGCCCTTTGCTATACTCGACCGGGCGACTTTGTTATAATCGATCAGGGGACTTTGGTATGCTCGATCTAGGGACTTTGTTATACTGGGCCAGGGGACTTTTTTATACTAGATCAGGGATCCTTGTTACGCTGCACCAGGGGACATTTTTATTCTCGATTAGGGGACTTTGTTATACTCGGTTAGGGGACTTTTGTTACACTCGTTAAGGGGACTTTGTTAGACTCGAACAGGGGACTTTGTTATACTCGATCAGGGGACTTTGTCTTACTCGATCAGGGCCCTTTGCTATACTCGACCGGTGGACTTTGTTATAATCGATCAGGGGACTTTGGTATGCTCGATCTAGGGACTTTGTTATACTGGGCCAGGGGACTTTTTTATACTCGATCAGGGACTTTGTTACGCTGGACCAGGGGACATTTTTATTCTCGATTAGGAGACTTTGTTATCCTCGATTAGGGGACTTTTGTTACACTAGATCAGGGCACTTTGTTATACTCGACCAGGGGCCTTTGTTATACTCGATTAGAAGACTTTGTTTTACTCGATAATGGGACTTTGATATACTCGATAAGGGGAATGTGTTATAATCGATGAGGGGACTTTGTTAGACTCGAACAGAAGACTTTGTTATACTCTATTAGGCGGCTTTGTTATACTCGATCAGAAGATTTTCTTATACTCGATGAGGGGCCTTTGTTATACTCGGTCAGGGGCCTTTGTTATACTCGATCAAGGGACTTTGTTATACTCGATTAGAGGCCTTTTTTGGACTCGATTAGGGGACATTTTTATACTCGAGCAGGGGTCTTTGTTATACTCGATCAGGGGACTTTGTTATACTAGATCAGGAGGCTTTATTAACCTCGATCAGGGGACTTTGCTATCCTCGACCAGGGGACTTTGTTATACTCGATTAGGGGACTTTGTTATACTCGACCAGGGGACTTTTTTATACTTGATCAGGGGACTTTGTCATACTCGATCAGTGGACTCTCCTATATTTGACCAATGGACTTTGCTATACTCGATGAGGGGACTTTGTTTTACTCGACCAGGGGACTTTGTTATAATCGATCAGGTGATTTTGTTATACTCGACCAGAGGACTTTGTTATACTTGAGCAGGGGATATGTTATACTTAATCAGGGGACTTTGTTATACTTGATCAGGGGACTTTGTTATACTTGATTAGGGGACTTTTTTATACTCGATCAAAGGACTTTGTTATACTTGATCAGAAGACTTTGTTATACTCAACCAGAAACTTTTTTATACTTGACTAATGGACTTTGTTATACTCAATGAGGGGCCTTTGTTATACTCGATCAGGGGACTTTGTTATACTCGACCAGGGGACTTTGTTATACTCGATCAGGTGATATGTTATATTCGATCAGGGGACTTTGTTATACTCGATCAGGGGACTTTGTTATACTTGATTAGGGGACTTTGTTATCCTCGATCAGGGGACTTTGTTATACTTGATCAGAGGACTTTGTTATACTCGGCCAGGGGCCTTTGTTATACTCGATTAGAAAACTTTGTTATACTCGACCAGGGGACTTTGTTATACTCCACCAGTGGACTTTTTTATACTTGACCAATGGACTTTGTTACACTCAATGAGGGGCCTTTGTTATACCCGATCAGGGGACTTTGTTACACTCAATCAGGCGACTTTCTCATACTTGATCAGGGGACTTTGTCATACTCGATCAATGGACTTTCCTATATATGACCAATGGACTTTACTATACTCGATGAGGGTCCTTTGTTATACTCGATCAGGGACTTAGTTATACTCGACCAGGGGACTTTGTTATACTTGGTTAGGGGACTTTGTTATACTCGATCAAAGGACTTTGATATACTTAATCACAGGACTTTGTTATACTCGACTAGGGGCCTTTGTTATACTCGATTAGAAAACTTTGTTATACTCGACCAGGGGACTTTGTTATACTCCACCAGGAACTTTGTTATACTCGATCAGGGGATATGTTATACTCGATCAGGGACTTTGTTATACTTGGTTCAGGGTACTTTGTTCTACTCGTCCAGGGGTCTTTGATATACTAGGATCAGGGGACATTGTTATGCTCGACTAGGGGACATTGTCTTACTCGATTAGGGCCCTTTGTTATACTTGACCAGGGGAATTTGTTATAATCGATTAGGGGACTCTGTTATGCTCGATCTAGGGTCTTTGTTAAACTGGGCCAGGAGACGTTGTTATACTCGATCAAGGGATATGTTATACTCGATCAGGGGATTTTGTTATACTGGACCAGGGGACTTTTTTATACTTGACCAATGGACTTTGTTATACTCGATGAGGGGCCTTTGTTATACTCGATCAGGGGACTTTTTTATGCTTGACCAATGGACTTTGTTATACTCAATGAAGGGCCTTTGTTATACTCGATCAGGGGACTGTGTTATACACGATCAGGGGACTTTGTTATACGCGATCAGGGGACTATTTTTATACTCGACCAGAGGACTTTGTTATACTCGATCAAGGGATATGTTATACTCGATCAGGGGACTTTGTTATACTCAACCAGAGGGCTTTGTTATACTCAATCAGGGGACTTTGTTATACTCGATTAGGGGCCTTTGTTATACTCGATGAAGGGGCTTTGTTATACTCGACCAAGGGACTTTGCTATGCTCGAACAGGGGACTTTGTTATACTCGATCAGGGGACTTTGTTATACTCGACCAGGGTACTCTTTTATACTTGATCTGGGGACTTTGTCATACTCGATCAGTGGACTTTCCTATATTTGACCAATGGACTTTGCTATACTCGATGAGGGGCCTTTGTTATACTCGATCAGGGGACTTTGTTATACTCGACCAGAGGACTTTGTTATACTCGATCAGGGGATATGTTATACTCGATCAGGGTACTTTGTTATACTCGATCAGGGGACTTTGTTATACTTGATTAGGTGACTTTGTTATCCTCGATCAGGGGACTTTGTTATACTTGATCAGAGGACTTTGTTATACTCGGCCAGGGGCCTATGTTATCCTCGATTAGAAAACTTTGTTATACTCGACCTGGGGACTTTGTTATACTCCACCAGGGACTTTGTTATACTCGATCAGGGGATATGTTATTCTCGATCAGGGGACTTTGTTATACTCGGTTCAGGGGACTTTGTTATACTCGTCCAGGGGACTTTGTTATACTAGGATCAGGGGACTTTGTTATAATCGATTAGGGGACTTTCTTATGCTCGATCTGGGGACTTTGTTATACTCATCTAGGGAGCTCTGTTATACTCGATCAGGGGACTTTGTCTTACTCGATCAGGGCCCTTTGCTATACTCGGCCGGGGGACTTTGTTATAATCGATGAGGGGACTTTGGTATGCTCGATCTAGGGACTTTGTTATACTGGGCCAGGGGACTTACTTATACTCGATCAGGGGACTTTGTTATACTCGATTAGGGGACTTTTGTTACGCTCGATCAGGGGACTTTGTTATACTCGACCAGGGGCCTTTGTTATACTCGAATAGGGGACTTTGTTTTACTCGATAAGGGGACTTTGTTATACTCCATAAGGGGAATTTGTTATACTCGATAAGGGGACTTTGTTAGACTCGAACAGGGGCCTTTGTTATACTCGATCAGGGGACTTTGTCTTACTCGATCAGGGCCCTTTGCTATACTCGACCGGGGGACTTTGTTATAATCGATCAGTGGACTTTGGTATGCTCGATCTAGGGACTTTGTTATACTGGGCCAGGGGACTTTTTCATACTCGATCAGGGGACTTTGTTACGCTGGACCAGGGGACATTTTTATTCTCGATTAGGGGACTTTGTTATACTCGATTAGGGGACTTTTGTTACACTCGATCATGGGACTTTGTTATACTCGACCAGGGCCTTTGTTATACTCGATTACAGGACTTTGTTTTACTCGATAAGGGGACTTTGTTATACTCGACCAGGGGACTTTGTTATACTCTATTATGCGGCTTTGTTATACTCGATCAGGAGACTTTCTTATACTCGATGAGGGGCCTTTGTTATACTCGGTCAGGGGCCTTTGTTATACTAGATCAAGGGACTTTGTTATACTCGATCAGGGGACTTTGTTATACTAGATCAGGAGGCTTTGTTAACCTCGATCAGGGGACTTTGCTATACTCGACCAGGGGACTTTGTTATACTCGAGCAGGGGCTTTTTATACTCGATCAGGGGACTTTGCTATCCTCGACCAGGGGACTTTGTTATACTCGATCAGGGAACTTTTTTATACATGACCAATGGACTTTGTTATACTCGATGAGGGGCCTTTGTTATACTCGATGAGGGGACTTTGTTATACTCCACCAGGGGACATTGTTATACTCGATCAGGGGACTTTTTTATACTCGACCAGAGGGCTTTGTTATACTCGACCAGAGGGCTTTGTTATACTCAATCAGGGGATATGTTATACTTGATCAGGGACTTTGTTATACTCAACCAGGGGACTGTGTTATACTTGACCAGGGGACTTTGCTATAGTCGACCAGGGGACTTTGTTATACTCGATTAGGGGACTTTGTTATACTCGACCAGGGGACTTTTTTATACTTGATCAGGGGACTTTGTCATACTTGACCAGAGTCCATTGTTATACTCGATCGGGGGACTTTGTTATACTCGATGAGTGGACTTTCCTATATTTGTCCAATGGACTTTGCTATACTCGATGAGGGGCCTTTGTTATACTCGATGAGGGGACATTGTTATACTCGACCAGGGGACTTTGTTATACCCGATCAGGGGACTTTTTTATACTCGACAAGAGGACTTTGTTATACTCAATCCGGGGATATGTTATACTTGATCCGGGGACTTTGTTATACTCAACCAGGGGACTTTGTTATACTCGATTAGGGGCCTCTTTTGTACTCGATGAGGGGGCTTTGTTAAACTCGATCAGGGGACTTTGCTATAGTCGACCAGGGGACTTTGTTATACTCGATTAGGGGACTTTGTTATACTCGACCAGGGGATTTTTTATACTTGATCAGGGGACTTTGTCATACTTGACCAGAGGCCATTGTTATACTCGATCGGGGGACTTTGTTATACTCGATGAGTGGACTTTCCTATATTTGACCAATGGACTTTGCTATACTCGATGAGGGGCCTTTGTTATAGTCGATCAGGGGACATTGTTATACTCGACAAGGGGACTTTGTTATACTCGATGAGGGGACTTTGTTATACTCGACCAGAGGACTTTATTATACTCGATCAGGAGATATGTTATACTCGATCAGGGGACTTTGTTATATTCAAAAAGAGGACTTTGTTATACTCGACGAAGGGCCTTTGTTATACTCGATTAGAAAACTTTGTTATACTCGACCAGGAGAATTTGTTATATTCGATCAGGGGACTTTGTTATACTCCACCAGGGACTTTGTTATATTCGATCAGGGGATATGCTATACTCGACCAGGGGACTTTGTTATACACGATCATGGGACTTTGTTATACTCGACCAGGGGCTTTTTTATACTTGGCCAATGGACTTTGTTATACTCAATGAGGGGCCTTTGTTATACTCGATCAGGGGACTTTGTTATACACGTCCAGGGGACTTTGTTATACGCAATCAGGGGACTTTTTTATACTCGACCAGAAGACTTTGTTATACTCGATCAGGGGATATGTTATACTCGTCCAGGGGACTTTGTCATACTCGCTCAGGGGACTTTGTTATACGCGACCAGGGGACTTTTTTGAACTTGATTAGAGGACTTTCTCATACTCGATCAGTGGACTTTCCTATATATGACCAATGTTATACTCGATGAGGGGCCTTTGTTATACTCGATCAGGGGACTTTGCTATACTCGACAAGGGGACTTTGTTATACTCGATCAGGGGAGTTTGTTATACTCGACCAGAGGAATTTGTTATACTCGATCAAGGGATATGTTATACTCGATCAGGGGACTTTGTTATACTCAATCAGGGGACTTTTTTTACTTGATTAGGGGTCTTTTTTATACTCGATCAAAGGACTTTGTTATACTTGATCAGAGGACTTTGTTATACTCGATTAGAAAACTTTGTTATACTCGACCAGGGGACTTTGTTATACTCGGTTCAGGGGACTTTGTTATACTCGACCAGGAGGCTTTGTTATACTAGGATCAGGGGACTTTGTTATGCTTGATCAGGGGACTTTGTTCTACTCGATCAGGGCCCTTTGTTATACTCGACCAAGGGACTTTGTTATAATCGATTTGGTGACTTTGTTATGCTCGATCTGGGGACTTTGTTAAATTGGGCCACGAGACGTTGTTATACTCGATCAGTAGATTTTTGTTATACTCGATCAGGGGACTTTGTTATACTCGACCAGAGGCCTTTGTTACACTCGATCAGGGGACTTTGTTATACTCGACAATGGGACTTTGTTATCCTCGATTAGGCGGCTTTGTTATAATCGATCAGGGGCCTTTGTTATACTCGACCAGAGGCCTTTGTTATACTAGATCAGGGAACTTTGTTATACTCGATTAGGGGCCTTTTTTGGACTCGATGAGGGGCTTTTGTTATACTCGATCAGGAGACTTTGTTATACTCGATCAGGGGACCTACTTATACTCGAGCAGGGGGCTTTATTATACTCGAACAGGGGACTTTTTTATAATAGACCAGAGGACTTTGTTATACTCGACCAGGGGCTATGTTATACTTGATCAAGGGACTTTGTTATACTCGTCCAGGGGACTTTTTATACTTGACCAATGGACTTTGTTATACTCAATGAGGGGCCTTTTGTTATATCAGGTGACTTTGTTATACGACCAGGATTAGGGGACTTTGTTATACTTGATCAGAGGACTTTGTTATACTCGACCAAGGGCCTTTGTTATACTCGATTAGAAAACTTTGTTATACTCGACCAGGGGACTTTGTTATACTCCACCAGGGACTTTGTTATACTCGATCAGGGGACTTTGTTATACTCGGTTCAGGTGTCTTTGTTATACTCGTCCAGTGGGTTTTGTTATACTAGGATCAGGGGACTTTGTTATACTCGATCAGGGGACTTTTTCTTACTCGATCAGGGGACTTTGTTATACGCGACCAGGGGACTTTGTTATACGCGATCAAGGGACTTTTTTATCCTCGACCAGAGGACTTTGTTATACTCGATTAGGGGATATGTTATACTCGATCAGGGGACTTTGTTATACTCAACCAGAGTACATTGTTATACTCGATCAGGGTACTTAGTTATACTAAATCAAGGGACTTTATTATACTCGATTAGGGGCCTTTGTTATACTCGACCAGGGGTCTTTGTTATACTCGATCAGGGGACATTGTTATACTGGACCAGGGGACTTTTTTATACTTGATCAGGGGAGTTTGTCATACTCGATCAGTGGACTTTCCTATATTTGACCAATGGACTTTGCTACACTCGACCAGGGGACATTGTTATACTCGATCAGGGGACTTTGTTATACTCGACCAGAGAACTTTGTTATACTCGATCAGGGGTTATGTTATACTCGATCAGGGGACTTTGTTATACTCGATTAGGTGACTTTGTTTTACTTGATTAGGGGACTTTTTTATACTTGATCAAAGGACTTTGTTATACTTGATCAGAGGACTTTGTTATACTCGACCAGGAGCCTTTGTTATACTCGATTAAAAAACTTTGTTATACTCGACCAGGGGACTTTGTTATACTCCACCAGGGACTCTGTTATACTCGATTAGGGGATATGTTATGGTCGATCAGGGTACTTTGTTATACTCGATTCAGGGGACTTTGTCTTACTAGATTAGGGTCCTTTGTTATACTCGACCAGGGGACTTTGTTATAATCGATTAGGGGACTTTGTTATGCTCGATCTGGGGATTTTGTTAAACTGGGCCACGAGAAGTTGTTATACTCGATCAGGGGATTTTTGTTATACTCGATCAGGGGACTTTGTTATACTCAACCAGAGGACTTTGTTATACTCGATCAGGGGACTTTGTTATACTCAATCAGGGGACTTTGTTATGCTCGATCTGGGGACTTTGTTATCCTCGATCAGGGGACTTTGTTATACTTGATCAGAGGACTTTGTTATACTCGACCAGGAGCCTTTGTTATACTCGTTAGAAAACTTTGTTATACTCGACCAGGGGACTTTGTTATATTCCACCAGGGACTCTGTTATACTCGATCAGGGGATATGTTATACTCGATAAGGGGACTTTGTTATACTCGGTTCAGGGGACTTTGTTATACTCGTCTAGGGGGCTTTGTTATACTAGGATTAGGGGACTTTGTTATGCTTGATCAGGGTACTTTGTTCTACTCGATCAGGGCCCTTTGTTATACTCGACCAAGGGACTTTGTTATAATCGATTAGGTGACTTTTTTATGCTCGATCTGGGGACTTTGTTAAACTGGGCCACGAGACGTTGTTATACTTGATCAGGGGATTTTTGTTATACTCGATCAGGGGACTTTGTTATTCTCGACCAGAGGCCTTTGTTATACTCGATCAGGGGACTTTGTTATACTCGACCACGGGACTTTGTTATCCTCGATTAGGCGGCTTTGTTATAATCGATCAGGGGACTTTGTTATACTCGATGAGGGGCCTTTGTTATACTCGACCAGAGGCCTTTGTTATACTCGATCAGGGGTTATGTTATACTCGATCAGGGGACTTTGTTATACTCGATTAGGTGACTTTGTTTTACTTGATTAGGGGACTTTTTTATACTCGATCAAAGGACTTTGTTATACTTGATCAGAGGACTTTGTTATACTTGACCAGGAGCCTTTGTTATACTCGATTAGAAAACTTTGTTATACTCGACCAGGGGACTTCTTTATACTCCACCAGGGACTCTGTTATACTCGATCAGGGGATATGTTATGCTCGATCAGGGGACTTTGTTATACTCGATTCAGGGGACTTTGTCTTACTCGATCAGGGTCCTTTGTTATACTCGACCAGGGGACTTTGTTATAATCGATTAGGGGACTTTCTTATGCTCGATCTGGGGACTTTGTTATACTCATCTAGGGAGCTCTGTTATACTCGATCAGGGGACTTTGTCTTACTCGATCAGGGCCCTTTGCTATACTCGGCCGGGGGACTTAGTTATAATCGATGAGGGGACTTTGGTATGCTCGATCTAGGGACTTTGTTATACTGGGCAAGGGGACTTACTTATACTCGATCAGGGGACTTTGTTATACTCGATTAGGGGACTTTTGTTACGCTCGATCAGGGGACTTTGTTATACTCGACCAGGGGCCTTTGTTATACTCGAATAGGGGACTTTGTTTTACTCGATAAGGGGACTTTGTTATACTCCATAAGGGGAATTTCTTATACTCGATAAGGGGACTTTGTTAGACTCGAACAGGGGCCTTTGTTATACTCGATCAGGGGACTTTGTCTTACTCGATCAGGGCCCTTTGCTATACTCGACCGGGGGACTTTGTTATAATCGATCAGTGGACTTTGGTATGCTCGATCTAGGGACTTTGTTATACTGGGCCAGGGGACTTTTTCATGCTCGATCAGGGGACTTTGTTACGCTGGACCAGGGGACATTTTTATTCTCGATTAGGGGACTTTGTTATACTCGATTAGGGGACTTTTGTTACACTCGATCATGGGACTTTGCTATACTCGACCAGGGCCTTTGTTGCCTCGATCAGGGATATGTTATATATGATCAGGAGACTTATTATACTCGGTTCAGGGGACTTTGTTATACTCGTCCAGGGGGCTTTGTTATACTAGGATCAGGGGACTTTGTTATACTCGATCAGGGGACTTTGTCTTACTCGATCAGGGCCCTTTGCTATACTCGACCGGGCGACTTTGTTATAATCGATCAGGGGACTTTGGTATGCTCGATCTAGGGACTTTGTTATACTGGGCCAGGGGACTTTTTTATACTAGATCAGGGATCCTTGTTACGCTGCACCAGGGGACATTTTTATTCTCGATTAGGGGACTTTGTTATACTCGGTTAGGGGACTTTTGTTACACTCGTTAAGGGGACTTTGTTAGACTCGAACAGGGGACTTTGTTATACTCGATCAGGGGACTTTGTCTTACTCGATCAGGGCCCTTTGCTATACTCGACCGGTGGACTTTGTTATAATCGATCAGGGGACTTTGGTATGCTCGATCTAGGGACTTTGTTATACTGGGCCAGGGGACTTTTTTATACTCGATCAGGGACTTTGTTACGCTGGACCAGGGGACATTTTTATTCTCGATTAGGAGACTTTGTTATCCTCGATTAGGGGACTTTTGTTACACTAGATCAGGGCACTTTGTTATACTCGACCAGGGGCCTTTGTTATACTCGATTAGAAGACTTTGTTTTACTCGATAATGGGACTTTGATATACTCGATAAGGGGAATGTGTTATAATCGATGAGGGGACTTTGTTAGACTCGAACAGAAGACTTTGTTATACTCTATTAGGCGGCTTTGTTATACTCGATCAGAAGATTTTCTTATACTCGATGAGGGGCCTTTGTTATACTCGGTCAGGGGCCTTTGTTATACTCGATCAAGGGACTTTGTTATACTCGATTAGAGGCCTTTTTTGGACTCGATTAGGGGACATTTTTATACTCGAGCAGGGGTCTTTGTTATACTCGATCAGGGGACTTTGTTATACTAGATCAGGAGGCTTTATTAACCTCGATCAGGGGACTTTGCTATCCTCGACCAGGGGACTTTGTTATACTCGATTAGGGGACTTTGTTATACTCGACCAGGGGACTTTTTTATACTTGATCAGGGGACTTTGTCATACTCGATCAGTGGACTCTCCTATATTTGACCAATGGACTTTGCTATACTCGATGAGGGGACTTTGTTTTACTCGACCAGGGGACTTTGTTATAATCGATCAGGTGATTTTGTTATACTCGACCAGAGGACTTTGTTATACTTGAGCAGGGGATATGTTATACTTAATCAGGGGACTTTGTTATACTTGATCAGGGGACTTTGTTATACTTGATTAGGGGACTTTTTTATACTCGATCAAAGGACTTTGTTATACTTGATCAGAAGACTTTGTTATACTCAACCAGAAACTTTTTTATACTTGACTAATGGACTTTGTTATACTCAATGAGGGGCCTTTGTTATACTCGATCAGGGGACTTTGTTATACTCGACCAGGGGACTTTGTTATACTCGATCAGGTGATATGTTATATTCGATCAGGGGACTTTGTTATACTCGATCAGGGGACTTTGTTATACTTGATTAGGGGACTTTGTTATCCTCGATCAGGGGACTTTGTTATACTTGATCAGAGGACTTTGTTATACTCGGCCAGGGGCCTTTGTTATACTCGATTAGAAAACTTTGTTATACTCGACCAGGGGACTTTGTTATACTCCACCAGTGGACTTTTTTATACTTGACCAATGGACTTTGTTACACTCAATGAGGGGCCTTTGTTATACCCGATCAGGGGACTTTGTTACACTCAATCAGGCGACTTTCTCATACTTGATCAGGGGACTTTGTCATACTCGATCAATGGACTTTCCTATATATGACCAATGGACTTTACTATACTCGATGAGGGTCCTTTGTTATACTCGATCAGGGACTTAGTTATACTCGACCAGGGGACTTTGTTATACTTGGTTAGGGGACTTTGTTATACTCGATCAAAGGACTTTGATATACTTAATCACAGGACTTTGTTATACTCGAGTAGGGGCCTTTGTTATACTCGATTAGAAAACTTTGTTATACTCGACCAGGGGACTTTGTTATACTCCACCAGGAACTTTGTTATACTCGATCAGGGGATATGTTATACTCGATCAGGGACTTTGTTATACTTGGTTCAGGGTACTTTGTTCTACTCGTCCAGGGGTCTTTGATATACTAGGATCAGGGGACATTGTTATGCTCGACTAGGGGACATTGTCTTACTCGATTAGGGCCCTTTGTTATACTTGACCAGGGGAATTTGTTATAATCGATTAGGGGACTCTGTTATGCTCGATCTAGGGTCTTTGTTAAACTGGGCCAGGAGACGTTGTTATACTCGATCAAGGGATATGTTATACTCGATCAGGGGACTTTGTTATACTGGACCAGGGGACTTTTTTATACTTGACCAATGGACTTTGTTATACTCGATGAGGGGCCTTTGTTATACTCGATCAGGGGACTTTTTTATGCTTGACCAATGGACTTTGTTATACTCATTGAAGGGCCTTTGTTATACTCGATCAGGGGACTGTGTTATACACGATCAGGAGACTTTGTTATACGCGATCAGGGGACTATTTTTATACTCGACCAGAGGACTTTGTTATACTCGATCAAGGGATATGTTATACTCGATCAGGGGACTTTGTTATACTCAACCAGAGGGCTTTGTTATACTCAATCAGGGGACTTTGTTATACTCGATTAGGGGCCTTTGTTATACTCGATGAGGGGGCTTTGTTATACTCGACCAAGGGACTTTGCTATGCTCGAACAGGGGACTTTGTTATACTCGATCAGGGGACTTTGTTATATTCGACCAGGGTACTCTTTTATACTTGATCTGGGGACTTTGTCATACTCGATCAGTGGACTTTCCTATATTTGACCAATGGACTTTGCTATACTCGATGATGGGCCTTTGTTATACTCGATCAGGGGACTTTGTTATACTCGACCAGAGGACTTTGTTATACTCGATCATGGGATATGTTATACTCGATCAGGGTACTTTGTTATTCTCGATCAGGGGACTTTGTTATACTTGATTAGGTGACTTTGTTATCCTCGATCAGGGGACTTTATTATACTTGATCAGAGGACTTTGTTATACTCGGCCAGGCGCCTATGTTATCCTCGATTAGAAAACTTTGTTATACTCGACCTGGGGACTTTGTTATACTCCACCAGGGACTTTGTTATACTCGATCAGGGGATATGTTTATCTCGATCAGGGGACTTTGTTATACTCGGTTCAGGGGACTTTGTTATACTCGTCCAGGGGGCTTTGTTTTACTAGGATCAGGGGACCTTGTTATAATCGATTAGGGGACTTTCTTATGCTCGATCTGGGGACTTTGTTATACTCATCCAGGGAGCTCTGTTATACTCGATCAGGGGACTTTATCTTACTCGATCAGGGCCCTTCACTATACTCGACCGGGGGACTTTGTTATAATCGATCAGGGGACTTTGGTATGCTCGATCTAGGGACTTTGTTATACTGGGCCAGGGGACTTATTTATACTCGATCAGGGGACTTTGTTACGCTGGACCAGGGGACATTTTTATTCTCGATTAAGGGACTTTGTTATACTCGATTAGGGGACTTTTGTTACACTCGATCAGGGGACTTTGTTATACTCGACCAGGGGCCTTTGTTATACTCGAATAGGGGACTTTGTTTTACTCGATAAGGGGACTTTGTTATACTCGATAAGGGGAATTTTTTATACTCGATATGGGGACTTTGTTAGACTCGAACAGGGGACTTTGTTATACTCAATCAGGGGACTTTGTCTTACTCGATCAAGGCCCTTTGCTATACTCGACCGGGGGACTTTGTTATAATCGATCAGGGGACTTTGGTATGCTCGATCTAGGGACTTTGTTATACTGGGCCAGGGGCCTTTTTCATACTCGATCAGGGGACTTTGTTACGCTGGACCAGGGGACATTTTTATTCTCGATTAGGGGACTTTGTTATACTCGATTAGGGGAGTTTTGTTACACTCGATCAGGGGACTTTGTTATACACGACCAGGGGCCTTTGTTATACTCGATTATGGGACTTTGTTTTACTCGATACGGGGACTTTGTTATACTCGACCAGGGGACTTTGTTATACTCTATTAGGCGGCTTTGTTATACTCGATCAGGAGACTTTCTTATACTCGATGAGGGGCCTTTGTTATACTCGGTCAGGGGCCTTTGTTATACTAGATCAAGGGACTTTGTTATACTCGATCAGGGGACTTTGTTATACTAGATCAGGAGGCTTTGTTAACCTCGATCAGGGGACTTTGCTATACTCGACCAGGGGACTTTGTTATACTCGAGCAGGGGGCTTTGTTATACTCGATTAGGGGACTTTGTTATACTCGATCATGAGGCTTTTTTATACTCGATCAGGGGACTTTGCTATCCTCGACCAGGGGACTTTGTTATAATCGATCAGGGAACTTTTTTATACATGACCAATGGACTTTGTTATACTCGATGAGGGGCCTTTGATATACTCGATGAGGGGACTTTGTTATACTCCACCAGGGGACATTGTTATACTCGATAAGGGTACTTTTTTATGCTCGACCAGAGGACTTTGTTATACTCAATCATGGGATATGTTATACTTGATCAGGGACTTTGTTATACTCAACCAGGGGACTTTGTTATACTCGACCAGGGGACTTTGCTATAGTCGACCAGGGGACTTTGTTATACTCGATTAGGGGACTTTGTTATACTCGACAAAGAACTGACTTTTTATACTCAATCCGAGGATATGTTATACTTGATCAGGGGACTGTTATACTCAACCAGGGGACTTTGTTATAATCGATTAGGGGCCTCTTTATACTCGATGGAAGGGGCTTTGTTAAACTCGATCAGGGGAATTTGCTATAGTCGACCAGGGGACTTTGTTATACTCGATTAGGGGACTTTGTTATACTCGATGAGGGGCCTTTGTTATACTCGGTCAGGGGCCTTTGTTATACTAGATCAAGGGACTTTGTTATACTCGATCAGGGGACTTTGTTATACTAGATCAGGAGGCTTTGTTAACTTCGATCAGGGGACTTTGTTATACTCGACCAGGGGACTTTGTTATACTCGAGCAGGGGGCTTTGTTATACTCGATTAGGGGACTTTGTTATACTCGATCAGGAGGCTTTTTTATACTCGATCAGGGGACTTTGCTATCCTCGACCAGGGGACTTTGTTATACTCGATCAGGGAACTTTTTTATACATGACCAATGGACTTTGTTATACTCGATGAGGGGCCTTTGTTATTCTGGATGAGGGGACTTTGTTATACTCCACCAGGGGACATTGTTATACTCGATCAGGGGACTTTTTTATACTCGACCAGAGGGCTTTGTTATACTCGACCAGAGGGCTTTGTTATACTCAATCAGGGGATATGTTATACTTGATCAGGGACTTTGTTATACTCAACCAGGGGACTTTGTTATACTCGACCAGGGGACTTTGCTATAGTCGACCAGGGGACTTTGTTATACTCGATCAGAGGACTTTTTTATACTCGACAAGACGACTTTTTTATACTCAATCCGGGGATATGTTATACTTGATCAGGGGACTTTGTTATACTCAACCAGGGGACTTTGTTATAATCGATTAGGGGCCTGTTTTATACTCGATGAAGGGGCTTTGTTAAACTCGATCAGGGGAATTTGCTATAGTCGACCAGGGGACTTTGTTATACTCGATTAGGGGACTTTGTTATACTCAACCAGGGGACTTTTTTATACTTGATCAGGGGACTTTGTCATACTTGACTAGAGGCCATTGTTATACTCGATCGGGGGACTTTGTTATACTCGATGAGTGGACTTTCCTATATTTGACCAATGGACTTTGCTATACTCGATGAGGGGCCTTTGTTATAGTCGACCAGGGGACATTGTTATACTCGACAAGGGGACTTTGTTATACTCGATGAGGGGACTTTGTTATACTCGACCAGAGGACTTTATTATACTCGATCAGGAGATATGTTATACTCGATCAGGTGACTTTGTTATACTCGATTAGAAAACTTTGTTATACTCGACCAGGAGAAGTTGTTATATTCGATCAGGGGACTTTCTTATACTCCACCAGGGACTTTGTTATATTCGATCAGGGGATATGCTATACTCGACCAGGGGACTTTGTTATACACGATTAGGGGACTTTGTTATACTCGACCAGGGGCTTTTTTATACTTGGCCAATGGACTTTGTTATACTCAATGAGGGGCCTTAGTTATACTCGATCAGGGGATATGTTATACTCGTCCAGGGGACTTTGTTATACTCGATCAGGGGACTTTGTTATACGCGACCAGGGGACTTTTTTGAACTTGATTAGGGGACTTTGTCATACTCGATCAGTGGACTTTCCTATATATGACCAATGTTATACTCGATGAGGGGCCTTTGTTATACTCGATCAGGGGACTTTGCTATACTCGACAAGGGGACTTTGTTATACTCGATGAGGGTACTTTGTTATACTCGACCAGAGGAATTTGTTATACTCGATCAAGGGATATGTTATACTCGTCCATGGGGCTTTGTTATACTAGGATCAGGGGACTTTGTTATGCTCGATCAGGGGACTTTTTCTTACTCGATCAGGGCCCTTTGTTATACTCGACCAGGAGAATTTGTTATAATCGATTAGGGGACTCTCTTATGCTCGATCTAGGGTCTTTGTTAAACTGGGCCAGGAGACGTTGTTATACTCGATGAAGGGATATGTTATACTCGATCAGGGGACTTTGTTATACTGGACCAGGGGACTTTTTTATACTTGACCAACGGACTTTGTTATACTCGATAAGGGGCCTTTCTTATACTCGATCAGGGGACTTTGTTATACTCGAGCAGGGGACTTTGTTATATTCGATCAGGGGACTTTTTTATACTCGACCAGAGGACTTTGTTTTATTCGATTAGGGGACTTTGTTATACTCGACCAGGGGACTTTTTTATATTCGACCAGAGGACTTTGTTATACTCGAACAGGGGATATGTTATACTCGATCAGGGGACTTTGTTATACTCAACCAGAGGACTTTGTTATACTCAATCAGGGGACTTTGTTATACTCGATTCGGGACCTTTGTTATACTCGATGAGGGGGCTTTGTTATACTCGACCAGGGGACTTTGCTATACTCGACCAGGGGACTTTGTTATACTCGATCAGGGACTTTGTTATACTCGACCAGGGTACTCTTTTATACTTGATCAGGGGACTTTGTCATACTCGATCAGTGGTCTTTCCTATATTTGACCAATGGACTTTGCTATACTCGATGAGGGGCCTTTGTTATACTCGATCAGGGGACTTTGTTATACGCGACCAGTGGACTTTGTTATACTCGATCATGGGATATGTTATACTCGATCAGGGTACTTTGTTATATTTGATTAGGGGACTTTGTTATCCTCGATCAGGGGACTTTGTTATACTTGATCAGAGGACTTTGTTATACTCGGCCAGGGGCCTTTGTTATCCTCGATTAGAAAACTTTGTTTTACTCGACCAGGGGACTTTGTTATACTCCACCAGGGACTTTGTTATACTCGATCAGGGGATATGTTATACTCGATCAGGGGACTTTGTTATACTTGGTTCAGGGGACTTTGTTATACTCGTCCAGGGGGCTTTGTTATACTAGGATCAGGGGACTTTGTTATACTCGATCAGGGGACTTTGTCTTACTCGATCAGGGCCCTTTGCTATACTCGACCGGGGGACTTTGTTATAATCGATCAGGGGACTTTGGTATGCTCGATCTAGGGACTTTGTTATACTGGGCCAGGGGACTTTTTTATACTCGATCAGGGATCATTGTTACGCTGCACCAGGGGACATTTTTATTCTCGATTAGGGGACTTTGTTATACTCGGTTAGGGGACTTTTGTTACACTCGATAAGGGGACTTTGTTAGACTCGAACAGGGGACTTTGTTATACTCGATCAGGGGACTTTGGTATGCTCGATCTAGGGACTTTGTTATACTGGGCCAGGGGACTTTTTTATACTCGATCAGGGACTTTGTTACGCTGGACCAGGGGACATTTTTATTCTCGATTAGGAGACTTTGTTATACTCGATTAGGGGACTTTTGTTACACTAGATCAGGGCACTTTGTTATACTCGACCAGGGGCCTTTGTTATACTCGAATAGAAGACTTTGTTTTACTCGATAATGGGACTTTGATATACTCGATAAGGGGAATGTGTTATACTCGATAAGGGGACTTTGTTAGACTCGAACAGGGGACTTTGTTATACTCTATTAGGCGGCTTTGTTATACTCGATCAGAAGACTTTCTTATACTCGATGAGGGGACTTTGATATACTCGGTCAGGGGCCTTTGTTATACTCGATCAAGGGACTTTGTTATACTCGATTAAAGGCCTTTTTTGGACTCGATCAGGGGACATTTTTATACTCGAGCAGGGGTCTTTGTTATAATCGATCAGGGGACTTTGTTATACTAGATCAGGAGGCTTTGTTAACCTCGATCAGGGGACTTTGCTATCCTCGACCAGGGGACTTTGTTATACTCGATCATTGGACTTTGTTATACTCGATTAGGGGCCTTTGTTATACTCGATGACGGGGCTTTGTTATACTCGACCAGGGGACTTTGCTATAGTCGACCAGGGGACTTTGTTATACTCGATTAGGGGACTTTGTTATACACGACCAGGGAACTTTTTTATACTTGACCAATGGACTTTGTTATACTCGATGAGGGGCCTTTGTTATACTCGATGATGGGACTTTGTTATACTCCACCAGGGGAATTTGTTATACTCGATCAGGTGACTTTGTTATACTCGTTCAGGTGACTTTGTTATACTCGATCAGAGGACTTTGTTATACTGGGCCTGGAGACTTTGTTATACTCGAGCACGGGATTTGTTCTACTCGATTAGGGGGCTTTGTTATACTGGACCAGGGGACTTTGTTATACTCGATCAGGGGACTTTGTTATACTCGATCATGGGACTTTGTTAAACTCGTCTAGGGGGCTTTTTTATACACGATCGGGGGACTTTGTTATAATCGATCAGGGGACTTTGTCTTACTCGATCAGGGGACTTTGTTATACTCGATCAGGGGACTTTTGTTATACTCGATCAGGGGAGTTTGTTATACTCAATTAGGGGAAATTGTTATTCTCGATTAGGGGCCTTTGTTAACTCGATGAGGGGGCTTTGTTTTACTCGACCAGAGGACTTTGCTATACTCGACCAGGGGACTTTGTTATACTCGATTAGGGGACTTTGTTATTCTCGACCAGGGGACTTTTTTATACTTGATCAGTGGACTTTGTCATACTTGAGCAGACGCCATTGTTATACTAGATCGGGAGACTTTGTTATACTCGATGTGTGGACTTTCCTATATTTAACCAATGGACTTTGCTATACTCGATGAGGGGCCTTTGTTATACTCGATCAGGGGATATTGTTATACTCGACCAGAGGCCTTTGTTATACTCGATCAGGGGACTTTGTTATGCTCGATAAGGGGACTTTGTTACACTCGATTAGGGGAATTTGTTATACTCGATAAGGGGACTTAATGTTAGACTCGAACAGGGACTTTGTTATACTCGACAGGGGGACTTTGTTATACTCGATTAGGCGGCTTTGTTATAATCGATCAGGGGACTTTGTTATACTCGATGAGGGGCCTTTGTTTTACTCGATCAGGGGACTTTGTTATACTCAATCAAGGGGACTTTGTTATACTCGATAAGGGGCCTTTGTTATACTCGACCAGGACTTTGTTATACTTGATCAGGGACTCTGTTATATATGATTAGGACTTTTTATACTCGATCAAGGGACTTTGTTATATGATCAAGAGGACTTTGTTATACTCGAGCAGGGGATATGTTATACTTAATCAGGGGACTTTGTTATACTTGATCAGGGGACTTTGTTATACTTGATTAGGGGACTTTTTTATACTCGATCAAAGGACTTTGTTATACTTGATTAGAAGAGTTTGTTATACTCAACCAGGGAACTTTTTTATACTTGACTAATGGACTTTGTTATACTCAATGAGGGGCCTTTGTTATACTCGATCAGGGGACTTTGTTATACTCGACCAGGGGACTTTGTTATACTCGATCAGGTGATATGTTATATTCGATCAGGGGACTTTGTTATACTCGATCAGGGGACTTTGTTATACTTGATTAGGGGACTTTGTTATCCTCGATCAGGGGACTTTGTTATACATGATCAGAGGACTTTGTTATACTCGGCCAGGGGCCTTTGTTATACTCGATTAGAAAACTTTGTTATACTCGACCAGGGGACTTTGTTATACTCCACCAGTGGACTTTTTTATACTTGACCAATGGACTTTGTTATACTCAATGAGGGGCCTTTGTTATACCCGATCAGGGGACTTTGTTACACTCGATCAGGCGACTTTCTCATACTTGATCAGGGGACTTTGTCATACTCGATCAATGGACTTTCCTATATATGACCAATGGACTTTACTATACTCGATGAGGGTCCTTTGTTATACTCGATCAGGGACTTAGTTATATTCGACCAGGGGACTTTGTTATACTTGGTTAGGGGACTTTGTTTTACTCGATCAAAGGACTTTGATATACATAATCACAGGACTTTGTTATACTCGACCAGGGGCCTTTGTTATACTCGATTAGAAAACTTTGTTATACTCGACTAGGGGCCTTTGTTATACTCGATTAGAAAACTTTGTTATACTTGACCAGGGGACTTTGTTATACTCCACCAGGAACTTTGTTATACTCGATCAGGGGATATGTTATACTCGATCAGGGACTTTGTTATACATGGTTCAGGGTACTTTGTTATACTCGTCCAGGGGTCTTTGATATACTAGGATCAGGGGACATTGTTATGCTCGACTAGGGGACATTGTCTTACTCGATCAGGGCCCTTTGTTATACTTGACCAGGGGAATTTGTTATAATCGATTAGGGGACTCTGTTATGCTCGATCTCGGGTCTTTGTTAAACTGGGCCAGGAGACGTTGTTATACTCGATCAAGGGATATGTTATACTCGATCAGGGGACTTTGTTATACTGGACCAGGGGACTTTTTTATACTTGACCAATGGACTTTGTTATACTCGATGAGGGGCCTTTGTTATACTCGATCAGGGGACTTTTTTTATGCTTGACCAATGGACTTTGTTATACTCAATGAAGGGCCTTTGTTATACTCGATCAGGGGACTGTGTTATACACGATCAGGGGACTTTGTTATACGCGATCAGGGGCCTATTTTTATACTCGACCAGAGGACTTTGTTATACTCGATCAAGGGATATGTTATACTCGATCAGGGGACTTTGTTATACTCAACCAGAGGGCTTTGTTATACTCAATCAGGGGACTTTGTTATACTCGATTAGGGGCCCTTGTTATACTCGATGAGGGGGCTTTGTTATACTCGACCAAGGGACTTTGCTATGCTCGACCAGGGGACATTGTTATACTCGATCAGGGGACTTTGTATACTCGACCAGGGTACTCTTTTATACTTGATCTGGGGACTTTGTCATACTCGATCAGTGGACTTTCCTATATTTGACCAATGGACTTTGCTATACTCGATGAGGGGCCTTTGTTATACTCGATCAGGGGACTTTGTTATACTCGACCAGAGGACTTTGTTATACTCGATCAGGGGATATGTTATACTCGATCAGGATACTTTGTTATACTCGATCAGGGGACTTTGTTATACTTGATTAGGTGACTTTGTTATCCTCGATCAGGGGACTTTGTTATACTTGATCAGAGGACTTTGTTATACTAGGCCAGGGGCCAATGTTATCCTCGATTAGAAAACTTTGTTATACTCGACCTGGGGACTTTGTTATACTCCACCAGGGACTTTGTTATACTCGATCAGGGGATATGTTATTCTCGATCAGGGGACTTTGTTATACTCGGTTCAGGGGACTTTGTTATACTCGTCCAGGGGACTTTGTTATACTAGGATCAGGGGACTTTGTTATAATCGATTAGGGGACTTTCTTATGCTCGATCTGTGGACTTTGTTATACTCATCTAGGGAGCTCTGTTATACTCGATCAGGGGACTTTGTCTTACTCGATCAGGGCCCTTTGCTATACTCGGCCGGGGGACTTTGTTATAATCGATGAGGGGCCTTTGTTATAGTCGATCAGGGGACATTGTGATACTCGACAAGGGGACTTTGTTATACTCGATGAGGGGACTTTGTTATACTCGACCAGAGGACTTTATTATACTCGATCAGGAGATATGTTATACTCGATCAGGGGACTTTGTTATATTCAAAAAGAGGACTTTGTTATACTCGACGAGGGGCCTTGTTATACTCGATTAGAAAACTTTGTTATACTCGACCAGGAGAATTTTTTATATTCGATCAGGGGACTTTGTTATACTCCACCAGGGACTTTGTTATATTCGATCAGGGGATTTGCTATACTTGACCAGGGGACTTTGTTATACACGATCAGGGGACTTTGTTATACTCGACCAGGGGCTTTTTTATACTTGGCCAATGGACTTTGTTATACTCAATGAGGGGCCTTTGTTATACTCGATCAGGGGACTTTGTTATACACGTCCAGGGGACTTTGTTATACGCAATCAGGGGACTTTTTTATACTCGACCAGAAGACTTTGTTATACTCGATCAGGGGATATGTTATACTCGTCCAGGGGACTTTGTTATACTCGATCAGGGGACTTTGTTATACGCGACCAGGGGACTTTTTTGAACTTGATTAGGGGACTTTGTCATACTCGTTCAGTGGACTTTCCTATATATGACCAATGTTATACTCGATGAGGGGCCTTTGTTATACTCGATCAGGGGACTTTGCTATACTCGACAAGGGGACTTTGTTATACTCGATCAGGGGAGTTTGTTATACTCGACGAGAGTAATTTGTTATACTCGATCAAAGGATATGTTATACTCGATCAGGGGACTTTGTTATACTCAATCAGGGGACTTTTTTTTACTTGATTAGGGGTCTTTTTTATACTCGATCAAAGGACTTTGTTATACTTGATCAGAGGACTTTGTTATACTCGACCAGGAGCCTTTGTTATACTCGATTAGAAAACTTTGTTATACTCGACCAGGGGACTTTGTTATACTCCACCAGGGACTCTGTTATACTCGATCAGGGGATATGTTATACTCGATAAGGGGACTTTGTTATACTCGGTTCAGGGGACTTTGTTATACTCGTCCAGGGGGCTTTGTTATACTAGGATCAGGGGACTTTGTTATGCTTGATCAGGGGACTTTGTTCTACTCGATCAGGGCCCTTTGTTATACTCGACCAAGGGACTTTGTTATAATCGATTAGGTGAATTTGTGATGCTCGATCTGGGGCTTTGTTAAACTGGGCCACGAGACGTTGTTATACTCGATCAGGGGATTTTTGTTATACTCGATCAAGGGACTTTGTTATACTCGACCAGAGGCCTTTGTTATACTCGATCAGGGGACTTTGTTATACTCGACAAGGGGACTTTGTTATCCTCGATTAGGCGGCTTTGTTATAATCGATCAGGGGCCTTTGTTATACTCGACCAGAGGCCTTTGTTATACTAGATCAGGGAACTTTGTTATACTTGATTAGGGGCCTTTTTTGGACTCGATGAGGGGCTTTTGTTATACTCGATCAGGAGACTTTGTTATACTCGATCAGGGGACCTACTTATACTCGAGCAGGGGGCTTTATTATACTCGAACAGGGGACTTTTTTATAATAGACCAGAGGACTTTGTTATACTCGACCAGGGGCTATGTTATACTTGATCAAGGGACTTTGTTATACTCGTCCAGGGGACTTTTTATACTTGACCAATGGACTTTGTTATACTCAATGAGGGGCCTTTTGTTATACTCGATCAGGTGACTTTGTTATATACGACCAGGGGACTTTGTTAAACTTGATTAGGGGACTTTGTTATAATTGATCAGAGGACTTTGTTATACTCGACCAGGGGCCTTTGATATACTCGATTAGAAAACTTTGTTATACTCGACCAGGGGACTTTGTTATACTCCACCAGGGACTTTGTTATACTCGATCAGGGGACTTTGTTATACTCGGTTCAGGTGTCTTTGTTATACTCGACCAGGGAACTTTGTTATACTCGATCAGGTGACATTGTTATACTCGACCAGGGGACTTTTTTATACTTGATCAGTGGAGTTTGTCATACTCGATCAGTGGACTTTCCTATATTTGACCAATGGACTTTGCTATACTCGACCAGGGGACATTGTTATACTCGATCAGGGGACTTTGTTATACTCGACCAGAGAACTTTGTTATACTCGATCAGGGGTTATGTTATACTCGATCAGGGGACTTTGTTATACTCGATTAGGTGACTTTGTTTTACTTGATTAGGGGACTTTTTTATACTTGATCAAAGGAGTTTGTTATACTTGATCAGAGGACTTTGTTATACTCGACCAGGAGCCTTTGTTATACTCGATTAAAAAACTTTGTTATACTCGACCAGGGGACTTTGTTATACTCCACCAGGGACTCTGTTATACTCGATCAGGGGATATGTTATGGTCGATCAGGGTACTTTGTTATACTCGATTCAGGGGACTTTGTCTTACTCGATCAGGGTCCTTTATTATACTCGACCAGGGGACTTTGTTATAATCGATTAGGGGACTTTGTTATGCTCGATCTGGGGATTTTGTTAAACTGGGCCACGAGACGTTGTTATACTCGATCAGGGGATTTTTGTTATACTCGATCAGGGAACTTTGTTATACTCAACCAGAGGACTTTGTTATACTCGATCAGGGGACTTTGTTATACTCAATCAGCGGACTTTGTTATGCTCGATCTGGGGACTTTGTTATCCTCGATCAGGGGACTTTGTTATACTCGACCAGGAGCCTTTGTTATACTCGATTAGAAAACTTTGTTATACTCGACCAGGGGACTTTGTTATATTCCACCAGGGACTCTGTTATACTCGATCAGGGGATATGTTATACTCGATAAGGGGACTTTGTTATACTTGGTTCAGGGGACTTTTTTATACTCGTCCAGGGGGCTTTGTTATACTAGGATTAGGGGACTTTGTTATGCTTGATCAGGGTACTTTGTTCTACACGATCAGGGCCCTTTGTTATACTCGACCAAGGGACTTTCTTATAATCGATTTGGTGACTTTGTTATCCTCGATATGGGGACTTTGTTAAACTGGGCCACGAGACGTTGTTATACTCGATCAGGGGATTTTTGTTATACTCGATCAGGGGACTTTGTTATACTCGACCAGAGGCCTTTGTTATACTCGATCAGGGGACTTTGTTATACTCGACCACGGGACTTTGTTATCCTCGATTAGGCGGCTTTGTTATAATCGATTAGGGGACTTTGTTATACTCGATGAGGGGCCTTTGTTATACTCGACCAGAGGCCTTTGTTATACTAGATCAGGGAACTTTGTTATACTCGATTAGGGGCCTTTTTTGGACTCGATGAGGGGCTTTTGTTATACTCGATTAGGAGACTTTGTTATACTCGATCAGGGGACCTACTTATACTCGAGCAGGGGGCTTTATTATACTCGACCAGGGGACTTTGTTATACTCCACCAGGGACTTTGTTAAACTCGACCAGGGGACTTTGTTATACTCGGTTCAGGTGTCTTTGTTATACCCGTCCAGTGGGCTTTGTTATACTAGGATCAGGGGACTTTGTTATACTCGATCAATGGACTTTTTCTTACTCGATCAGGGCCCTTTGTTATACTCGACCAGGGGACTTTGTTATACTTGATTAGGGGACTTTGTTATACTCGATCAAAGGACTTTGTTATATTTGATCAGAGGACTTTGTTATACTAGACCAGGGGCCTTTGATATACTCGATTAGAAAACTTTGATATTCTCGATCATGGGCCTTTATTATACTCGATTAGAAAACTTTGTTATACTCGACCAGGGGACCTTGTTATACTCCACCAGGGACTTTGTTATACTCGATCAGGGGATATGTTATACTCGATCAGGGGACTTTGATATACTCGGTTCAGGTGTCTTTGTTATACTCGTCCAGTGGGCTTTGTTATACTAGGATCAGGGACTTTGTTATACTCGATCAGGGGACTTTGTTATACATTGAGGACTTTTTATCAGGATATCAATAGACAGAGGACTTTGTTATTCTCGATCAGGGGACTTTGTTATACTCGGTTCAGGGGACTTTGTTATACTCGTCCAGGGGACTTTGTTATACTAGGATCAGGGGACTTTGTTATAATCCATTAGGGGACTTTCTTATGCTCGATCTGGGGACTTTGTTATACTCATCTAGGGAGCTCTGTTATGCTCGATCAGGGGACTTTGTCTTACTCGATCAGGGCCCTTTGCTATACTCGGCCGGGGGACTTTGTTATAATCGATCAGGGGACTTTGGTATGCTCGATCTAGGGACTTTGTTATACTGGGCCAGGGGACTTACTTATACTCGATCAGGGGACTTTGTTACGCTGGACCAGGGGACATTTTTATTCTCGATTAGGGGACTTTGTTATACTCGATTAGGGGACTTTTGTTACGTCGATCAGGGGACTTTGTTATACTCGACCAGGGGCCTTTGTTATACTCGAATAGGGGACTTTGTTTTACTCGATAAGGGGACTTAGTTATACTCCATAAGGGGAATTTGTTATACTCGATAAGGGGACTTTGTTAGACTCGAACAGGGGCCTTTGTTATACTCGATCAGG
Source organism: Homarus americanus (assembly GCF_018991925.1). Classification (NCBI taxonomy): domain Eukaryota; kingdom Metazoa; phylum Arthropoda; class Malacostraca; order Decapoda; family Nephropidae; genus Homarus; species Homarus americanus. The sequence goes on along the minus strand of NW_024753588.1, from coordinate 85,013 downwards.
GGACTTTGTCTTACTCGATCAATTCTTCTGCTCTGACCAGGGGACTTTACTGACACCGTCAGTCAGACTTTGGTATGCTCGATCCTAGGGACTTTGTTATATCTGGGCCAGGGGACTTTCATATGATGGGGACTTTGTACGCTGGAACAGGACGTACCTTCAATTGAGGACTTTGTTCTTACTCGTTGGGACTTTGTTACCTCGATCAGGGGACTTTGTTATACTCGACCAGGGGCCTTTGTTATACTCGATTACAGGACTTTGTTTTACTCGATAAGGGGACTTTGTTATACTCGACCAGGGGACTTTGTTATACTCTATTATGCAGCTTTGTTATACTCGATCAGGAGACTTTCTTATACTCGATGAGGGGCCTTTGTTATACTCGGTCAGGGCCTTTGTTATACTAGATGAAGGGACTTTGTTATACTCGATCAGGGGACTTTGTTATACTAGATCAGGAGGCTTTGTTAACCTCGATCAGGGGACTTTGCTATACTCGACCTGGGGACTTTGTTATACTCGAGCAGGGGGCTTTGTTATACTCGATTAGGGGACTTTGTTATACTCGATCAGGAGGCTTTTTTATACTCGATCAGGGTACTTTGCTATCCTCGACCAGGGGACTTTGTTATACTCGATCAGGGAACTTTTTTATACATGACCAATGGACTTTGTTATACTCGATGAGGGGCCTTTGTTATACTCGATGAGGGGACTTTGTTATACTCCACCAGGGGACATTGTTATACTCGATAAGGGTACTTTTTTATGCTCGACCAGAGGACTTTGTTATACTCAATCATGGGATATGTTATACTTGATCAGGGACTTTGTTATACTCAACCAGGGGACTTTGTTATACTCGACCAGGGGACTTTGCTATAGTCGAGCAGGGGACTTTGTTATACTCGATTAGGGGACTTTGTTATACTCGACCAGGGGACATTTTATACGTGATCAGGGGACTTTGTCATACTTGACCAGAGTCCATTGTTATACTCGATCGGGGGACTTTGTTATACTCGATGAGTGGACTTTCCTATATTTGACCAATGGACTTTGCTATACTCGATGAGGGGCTTTTGTTATAGTCGATCAGGGGACATTGTGATACTCGACAAGGGGACTTTGTTATACTCGATGAGGGGACTTTGTTATACTCGACCAGAGGACATGTTATACTCGATTAGAAAACTTTGTTATACTCGACCAGGGGACTTTGTTATACTCGATCAGGGGACTTTTTTATACTCGACAAGAGGTCTATGTTATACTCAATCCGGGGATATGTTATACTTGATCAGGGGACTTTGTTATACTCAACCAGGGGACTTTGTTATACTCGATTAGGGGCCTCTTTTGTACTCGATGAGGGGGCTTTGTTAAACTCGATCAGGAGACTTTGCTATAGTCGACCAGGGGACTTTGTTATACTCGATTAGGGGACTTTGTTATACTCGACCAGGGGATATTTTTATACTTGATCAGGGGACTTTGTCATACTTGACCAGAGGCCATTGTTATACTCGATCGGGGGACTTTGTTATACTCGATGAGTGGACTTTCCTATATTTGACCAATGGACTTTGCTATACTCGATGAGGGGCCTTTGTTATAGTCGATCAGGGGACATTCTTATACTCGACAAGGGTACTTTGTTATACTCGATGAGGGGACTTTGTTATACTCGACCAGAGGACTTTATTATACTCGATCAGGAGATATGTTATACTCGATCAGGGGACTTTGTTATATTCAAAAAGAGGACTTTGTTATACTCGACGAGGGGCCTTTGTTATACTCGATTAGAAAACTTTGTTATACTCGACCAGGAGAATTTGTTATATTCGATCAGGGGACTTTGTTATACTCCACCAGGGACTTTGTTATATTCGATCAGGGGATATGCTATACTCGACCAGGGGACTTTGTTATACACGATCAGGGGACTTTGTTATACTCGACCAGGGGCTTTTTTATACTTGGCCAATGGACTTTGTTATACTCAATGAGGGGCCTTTGTTATACTCGATCAGGGGACTTTGTTATACACGTCCAGGGGACTTTGTTATACGCAATCAGGGGACTTTTTTATACTCGACCAGAAGACTTTGTTATACTCGATCAGGGGATATGTTATACTCGTCCAGGGGACTTTGTTATACTCGATCAGGGGACTTTGTTATACGCGACCAGGGGACTTTTTTGAATTTGATTAGGGGACTTTGTCATACTCGATCAGTGGACTTTCCTATATATATGACCAATCTTATACTCGATGAGGGGCCTTTGTTATACTCGATCAGGGGACTTTGCTATACTCGACAAGGGGACTTTGTTATACTCGATCAGGGGACTTTGTTATACTCGACCAGAGGACTATGTTATACTCGATCAGGGGATATGTTATACTCGATCAGAGGACTTTGTTATACTCAATCAGGTGACTTTTTTTTACTTGATTAGGGGACTTTTTTATACTCGATCAAAGGACTTTGTTATACTTGATCAGAGGACTTTGTTATGCTCGACGAGGAGCCTTTGTTATACTCGATTAGAAAACTTTGTTATACTCGACCAGGGGACTTTGTTATACTCCACCAGGGACTCTGTTATACTCGATCAGGGGATATATTTTACTCGTAAGGGGACTTTGTTATACTCGTCCAGGGGGCTTTGTTATACTAGGATCAGGGGACGTTGTTATGCTTGATCAGGGGACTTTGTTCTACTCGATCAGGGCCCTTTGTTATACTCGACCAAGGGACTTTGTTATAATCGATTAGGTGACTTTGTTATGCTCGATCTGGGGACTTTGTTAAACTGGGCTAAGAGAAGTTGTTATACTCGATCAGGGGATTTTTGTTATACTCGATCAGGGGACTTTGTTATACTCGACTAGAGGCCTTTGTGATACTCGATCAGGGGACTTTGTTATACTCGATAAGGGGACTTTGTTATACTCGATAAGGGGAATTTGTTATACTCGATAAGGGGACTTAATGTTAGACTCAAACAGGTGACTTTGTTATACTCGACCAGGGGACTTTGTTATCCTCGATTAGGCGGCTTTGTTATAATCGATCAGGGGACTTTGTTATACTCGATGAGGGGCCTTTGTTATACTCGACCAGAGGCCTTTGTTATACTAGATTAGGGAACTTTGTTATACTCGATTAGGGGCCTTTTTTGGACTCGATGAGGGGCTTTTGTTATACTTGATGAGGGGACTTTGTTATACTCGATTAGAAAACTTTGTTATACTCGACCAGGGGACTTTGTTATACTCCACCAGGAACTTTGTTATACTCGATCAGGGGATATGTTATACTCGATCAGGGACTTTGTTATACTTGGTTCAGGGTACTTTGTTATACTCGTCCAGGGGTCTTTGATATACTAGGATCATTGGACATTGTTATGCTCGGCTAGGGGACTTTGTCTTACTTGATCAGGGCCCTTTGTTATACTTGACCAGGGGAATTTGTTATAATCGATTAGGGGACTCTGTTATGCTCGATCTAGGGTCTTTGTTAAACTGGGCCAGGAGATGTTGTTATACTCGATCAAGGGATATGTTATACTCGATCAGGGGACTTTGTTATACTGGACCAGGGGACTTTTTTATACTTGACCAATGGACTTTGTTATACTCGATGAGGGGCCTTTGTTATACTCGATCAGGGGACTTTGTTATACTCGAGCAGGGAACTTTGTTATATTCGATCAGGGACTTTTTTATACTCGACCAGAGGACTTTGTTTTATTCGATTAGGGGACTTTGTTATACTCGACCAGGGGACTTTTTTATACTTGACCAATGGACTTTGTTATACTCAATGAAGGGCCTTTGTTATACTCGATCAGGGGACTTTGTTATACGCGATCGGGGGGCTATTTTTATACTCGACCAGAGGACTTTGTTATACTCGATCAGGGGATATGTTATACTCGATCAGGGGACTTTGTTATACTCAACCAGAGTGCTTTGTTATACTCAATCAGGGGACTTTGTTATACTCGGTTAGGGGCCTTTGTTATACTCGATGAGGGGGCTTTGTTATACTCGACCAAGGGACTTTGCTATGCTCGAACAGGGGACTTTGTTACACTCGATCAGGGGACTTTGTTATACTCGACCAGGGTACTCTTTTATACTTGATCTGGGGACTTTGTCATACTCGATCAGTGGACTTTCCTATATTTGACCAATGGACTGTGCTATACTCGATGAGGGGCCTTTGTTATACTTGATCAGGGGACTTTGTTATACTCGACCAGAGGACTTTGTTATTCTCGATCATAGGATATGTTATACTCGATCAGGGTACTTTGTTATACACGATCAGGGGACTTTGTTATACTTGATTAGGTGACTTTGTTATCCTCGATCAGGGGACTTTGTTATACTTGATCAGAGGACTTTGTTATACTCGGCCAGGGGCCTATGTTATCCTCGATTAGAAAACTTTGTTATACCCGACCTGGGGACTTTGTTATACTCCACCAGGGACTTTGTTATACTCGATCAGGGGATATGTTATTCTCGATCAGGGGACTTTGTTATACTCGGTTCAGGGGACTTTGTTATACTCGTCCAGGGGGCTTTGTTATACTAGGATCAGGGGACTTTGTTATAATCGATTAGGGGACTTTCTTATGCTCAATCTGGGGACTTTGTTATACTCATCCAGGGAGCTCTGTTATACTCGATCAGAGGTCTTTGTCCTACTCGATCAGGGCCCTTTGCTATACTCGACCGGGGGACTTTGTTATAATCGATCAGGGGACTTTGGTATGCTCGATCTAGGGACTTTGTTATACTGGGCCAGGGGACTTATTTATACTCGATCAGGGGACTTTGTTACGCTGGACCAGGAGACATTTTTATTCTCGATTAGGGGACTTTGTTATACTCGATTAGGGGACTTTTGTTACACTCGATCAGGGACTTTGGTATACTCGACCAGGGGCCTTTGTTATACTCGATTACGGGACTTTGTTTTACTCGATAAGGGGACTTTGTTATACTCGACCAGGGGACTTTGTTATACTCTATTTGGCGGCTTTGTTATACTCGATCAGGAGACTTTCTTATACTCGATGAGGGGCCTTTGTTATACTCGGTCAGGGGCCTTTGTTATACTAGATCAAGGGACTTTGTTATACTCGATCAGGGGACTTTGTTATACTAGATCAGGAGGCTTTGTTAACCTCGATCAGGGGACTTTGCTATACTCGACCAGGGGACTTTGTTATACTCGAGCAGGGGGCTTTGTTATACTCGATTAGGGGACTTTGTTATACTCGATCATGAGGCTTTTTTATACTCGATCAGGGGACTTTGCAATCCTCGACCAGGGGACTTTGTTATACTCGATCAGGGAACTTTTTTATACATGACCAATGGACTTTGTTATACTCAATGAGGGGCCTTTGTTATACTCGATGAGGGGACTTTGTTATACTCCACCAGGGGACATTGTTATACTCGATCAGGGTACTTTTTTATGCTCGACCAGAGGACTTTGTTATACTCAATCATGGGATATGTTATACTTGATCAGGGACTTTGTTATACTCAACCAGGTTACTTTGTTATACTCGACCAAGGGACTTTGCTATAGTCGACCAGGGGACTTTGTTATACTCGATTAGGGGTCTTTGTTATACTCGTTGACTGGACTTTCCTATATTTGACCAATGGACTTTGCTATACTCGATGAGGGGCCTTTGTTATACTCGATGAGGGGACATTGTTATACTCGACCAGGGGACTTTGTTATACTCGATGAGGGGACTTTGTTATACTCGACCAGAGGACATGTTATACTCGATTAGAAAACTTTGTTATACTCGACCAGGGGACTTTGTTATACTCGATCAGGGGACTTTTTTATACTCGACAAGAGGACTTTGTTATACTCAATCCGGGGATATGTTATTCTTGATCAGGGGACTTTGTTATACTCAACCAGGGGACTTTGTTATACTCGATTAGGGGCCTCTTTTATACTCGATGAGGGGGCTTTGTTAAACTCGATCAGGGGACTTTGCTATAGTCGACCAGGGGACTTTGTTATACTCGATTAGGGGACTTTGTTATACTCGACCAGGGGACTTTTTTATACTTGATCAGGGGACTTTGTCATACTTGACCAGAGGCCATTGTTATACTCGATCGGGGGACTTTGTTATACTCGATGAGTGGACTTTCCTACATTTGACCAATGGACTTTGCTATACTCGATGAGGGGCCTTTGTTATAATCGATCAGGGGACATTCTTATACTCGACAAGGGTACTTTGTTATACTCGATGAGGGGACTTTGTTATAATCGACCAGAGGACTTTATTATACTCGATCAGGAGATATGTTATACTCGATCAGGGGACTTTGTTATATTCAAACAGAGGACTTTGATATACTCGACGAGGGGCCTTTGTTATACTCGATTAGAAAACTTTGTTATACTCGACCAGGAGAATTTGTTATATTCGATCAGGGGACTTTGTTATACTCCACCATGGACTTTGTTATATTCGATCAGGGGATATGCTATACTTGACCAGGGGACTTTGTTATACACGATCAGGGGACTTTGTTATACTCGACCAGGGGCGTTTTTATACTTGGCCAATGGACTTTGTTATACTCAATGAGGGGCCTTTGTTATACTCGATCAGGGGACTTTGTTATACACGACCAGGGGACTTTGTTATACGCAATCAGGGGACTTTTTTATACTCGACCAGAAGACTTTGTTATACTCGATCAGGGGATATGTTATACTCGTCCAGGGGACTTTGTTATACTCGATCAGGGGACTTTGTTATACGCGACCAGGGGACTTTTTTGAATTTGATTAGGGGACTTTGTCATACTCGATCAGTGGACTTTCCTATATATGACCAATGTTATACTCGATGAGGGGCCTTTGTTATACTCGATCAGGGGACTTTGCTATACTCGACAAGGGGACTTTGTTATACTCGATCAGGGGACTTTGTTATACTCGACCAGAGGACTTTGTTATACTCGATCAGGGGATATGTTATACTCGATCAGAGGACTTTGTTATACTCAATCAGGTGACTTTTTTTTACTTGATTAGGGGACTTTTTTATACTCGACCAGGGGACTTTGTTATACTCCACCAGGGAGTCTGTTATACTCGATCAGGGGATATATTTTACTCGATAAGGGGACTTTGTTATACTCGTCCAGGGGGCTTTGTTATACTAGGATCAGGGAACTTTGTTATGCTTGATCAGGGGACTTTGTTCTACTCGATCAGGGCCCTTTGTTATACTCGACCAAGGGACTTTGTTATAATCGATTAGGTGACTTTGTTATGCTCGATCTGGGGACTTTGTTAAACTGGGCTACGAGACGTTGTTATACTCGATCAGGGGATTTTTGTTATACTCGATCAGGGGACTTTGTTATACTCGACCAGAGGCCTTTGTTATACTCGATCAGGGGACTTTGTTATACTCGATAAGGGGACTTTGTTATACTCGATAAGGGGAATTTGTTATACTCGATAAGGGGACTTAATGTTAGACTCAAACAGGTGACTTTGTTATACTCGACCAGGGGACTTTGTTATCCTCGATTTGGCGGCTTTGTTATAATCGATCAGGGGACTTTGTTATACTCGATGAGGGGCCTTTGTTATACTCGACCAGAGGCCTTTGTTATACTAGATCAGGGAACTTTGTTATACTCGATGGGGCCTTTTTTGGACTCGATGAGGGGCTTTTGTTATACTCGATGAGGGGACTTTGTTATACTCGATCAGGGGACCTACTTATACTCGAGCAGGGGGCTTTATTATACTCGAACAGGGGACTTTTTTATACTCGACCAGAGGACTTTGTTATACTCGACCAGGGGCTATGTTATACTTGATCAAGGGACTTTGTTATACTCGTCCAGGGGACTTTTTATACTTGACCAATGGACTTTGTAATACTCAATGAGTGGCCTTTTGTTATACTCGATCAGGTGACTTTGTTATTTACGACCAGGGGACTTTGTTATACTTGATTAGGGGACTTTGTAATAATTGATCAGAGGACTTTGTTATACTCGATTAGAAAACTTTGTTATACTCGACCAGGGGACTTTGTTATACTCCACCAGGGACTTTGTTATACTCGATCAGGGGACTTTGTTATACTCGATTCAGGTGTCTTTGTTATACTCGTCCAGTGGGCTTTGTTATACTAGGATCAGGGGACTTTGTTATACTCGATCAGGGGACTTTTTCTTACTCGATCAGGGCCCTTTGTTATACTCGACCAGGGGACTTTGTTATACTTCATTAGGGGACTTCGTTATGCTCGATCAAAGGACTTTGTTATATTTGATCAGAGGACTTTGTTATACTCGACCAGGGGCCTTTGATATACTCGATTAGAAAACTTTGTTCTACTCGACCAGGGCCCTTTGTTATACTCGATTAGAAAACTTTGTTATACTCGACCAGGGGACTTTGTTATACTCCACAAGGGACTTTGTTATACTCGATCAGGGGATATGTTATATTCGATCAGGGGACTTTGATATACTCGGTTCAGGTGTCTTTGTTATACTCGTCCAGTGGGCTTTGTTATACTAGGATCAGGGGATTATGTTATACTCGATCAGGGGACTTTGTTATACACGACCAGGGGACTTTGTTATACGGGATCAAGGGACTTTTTTATCCTCGACCAGAGGACTTTGTTATACTCGATTAGGGGATATGTTATACTCGATCAGGGGACATTGTTATACTCAACCAGAGTACTTTGTTATACTCGATCAGGGGACTTTGCTATAGTTGACCAGGGGACTTTGTTATACTCGATAAGGGGACTTTGCTATACTCGATAAGGGGAATTTGTTATACTCAATAAGGGGACTTAATGTTAGACTCGAACAGGGGACTTTGTTTTACTCGATCAAGGGACTTTGTTATACTCGATCAGGGGATTTTGTTATACTCGACCAGAGGACTTTGTTATACTCAATCAGGGGATATGTTATACTTGATCAGGGGACTTTGTTATACTCAACCAGGGGACTTTGTTATACTTGATTAGGGGCCTCTTTTATACTCGATGAGGAGGCTTTGTTATACTCGTCCAGGGGACTTTGCTATAGTTGACCAGGGGATTTTGTTATACTCGATTAGGGGACTTTGTTATACTCAACCAGGGGACTTTGTTATACTCGATCGGGGGACTTTGTTATACTCGATGAGTGAACTTTCCTATATTTGACCAATGGACTTTGATATACTCGATAAGGGGCCTTTGTTATACTCGATCAAGGGACATTGTTATAATCGACGAGGGGACTTTGTTATACTCGATGAGGGGACTTTGTTATACTCGATCAGTGGACTTTGTTATACTCGATCAGGGGATATGTTATACTCGATCAGGGGACTTTGTTATACTCGACTAGGGGCCTTTGTTATACTCGATTAGAAAACTTTGTTATACTCGATCAGGAGACTTTGTTATATACGATCAGGGAACTTTGTTATACTCCACCAGGGACTTTGTTATATTCGATCAGGGGATATGCCATACTTGACCAGGGGACTTTGTTATACACGATCAGGGGACTTTGTTATACTCGACCATGGGACTTTTTTATACATGACCAATGGACTTTGTTATACTCAATGAGGGACCTTTGTTATACTCGATCAGGGGACTTTGTTATACACGACCAGGGGATTTTGTTATACTCGACCAGAGGACTTTGTTATACTCAATCAGGGGATATGTTATACTTGATCAGGGGACTTTGTTATACTCAACCAGGGGACTTTGTTATACTTGATTAGGGGCCTCTTTTATACTCGATGAGGAGGCTTTGTTATACTCGTCCAGGGGACTTTGCAATAGGTGACCAGGGGACTTTGTTATACTCGATTAGGGGACTTTGTTATACTCAACCAGGGGACTTTGTTATACTCGATCGGGGGACTTTGTTATACTCGATGAGTGAACTTTCCTATATTTGACCAATGGACTTTGATATACTCGATAAGGGGCCTTTGTTATACTCGATCAGGGGACATTGTTATAATCGACCAGGGGACTTTGTTATACTCGATGAGGGGACTTTGTTATACTCGATCAGAGGACTTTGTTATACTCGATCAGGGGATATGCCATACTTGACCAGGGGACTTTGTTATACACGATCAGGGGACTTAGTTATACTCGACCATGGGACTCTTTTATACTTGACCAATGGACTTTGTTATACTCAATGAGGGGCCTTTGTTATACTCGATCAGGGGACTTTGTTATACACGACCAGGTGATTTTGTTATACGCAATCAGGGGACTTTTTTATACTCGACCAGAAGACTTTGTTATACTCGATCAGGGGATATGTTATACTCGATTAGGGGACTTTGTTATACTCAACCAGAGTACTTTGTTATACTCGATCAGGGCCTTTGTTATACTCAATTAGGGGACTTTGGTATACTCGATTAGGGGCCTTTGTTATACTCGACCAGGGGACTTTGTTATACTCGATAAGGGGAATTTGTTATACTCGATAAGGGGACTTAATGTTAGACTCGAACAGGTGAATTTGTTATACTCGACCAGGGGACTTTGTTATACTCGACCAGAGGCCTTTGTTATACTAGATCAGGGAACTTTGTTATACTCGATTAGGGACCTTTTTTGGACTCGATGAGGGCTTTTGTTATACTCGATCAGGTTACTTTGTTATACTCGATCAGGGGACCTACTTATACTCGAGCAGGGGGCTTTATTATACTCGAACAGGGGACTTTTTTATACTCGACCAGAGGACTTTGTTATACTCGACCAGGGGCTATGTTATACTTGATCAAGGGACTTTGTTATACTCGACCAGGGGACTTTTTATACTTGACCAATGGACTTTGTTATACTCAATGAGGGGCCTTTTGTTATACTGGATCAGGTGACTTTGTTATATACGACCAGGGGACTTTGTTATACTTGATTAGGGGACTTTGTTATGCTTGATCAGAGGACGATGTTATCCTCGACCAGGGGCCTTTCTTATACTCGATTAGAAAACTTTGTTATACTCGACCAGGGGACTTTGTTATACTCCACCTGGGACTTTGTTATACTCGATCAGGGGACTTTGTTATACTCGGTTCAGGTGTCTTTGTTATACTCGTCCAGTGGGCTTTGTTATACTATGATCAGGGGAATTTGTTATACTCGATCAGGGGACTTTTTTATACTCGACCAGAGGACTTTTTTATACTCGACCAGGGGCTATGTTATACTTGATCAAGGGACTTTGTTATACTCGTCCAGGGGACTTTCTATACTTGACCAATGGACTTTGTTATACTCAATGAGGGGCCTTTTGTTATACTCGATCAGGTGACTTTGTTATATACGACCAGGGGACTTTGTTATACTTGATTAGGGGACTTTGTTATACTTGATCAGAGGACTTTGTTATCCTCGACCAGGGGCCTTTGTTATACTCGATTACAAAGCTTTGTCATACTCGACCAGGGGACTTTGTTATACTCCACCAGGGACTTTGTTATTCTCGATCAGGGGACTTTGTTATACTCGGTTCAGGTGTCTTTGTTATACTCGTCCAGTGGGCTTTGTTATACTAGGATCAGGGGACTTTGTTATACTCAATCAGGGGACTTTTTCTTACTCGATCATGGCCCTTTGTTATACTCGACCAGGGGACTTTGTTATACTTGATTAGGGGACTTTGTTATGCTCGATCAAAGGACTTTGTTATATTTGATCAGAGGACTTTGTTATACTCGACCAGGGGCCTTTGATATACTCGATTAGAAAACTTTGTTATACTCGACCAGAGGCCTTTGTTATACTCGATTAGAAAACTTTGTTATACTCGACCAGGGGAGTTTGTTATACTCCACCAGGGACTTTGTTATACTCGATCAGGGGATATGTTATACTCGATCAGGGGACTTTGATATACTCGGTTCAGGTGTCTTTGTTATACTCGTCCAGTGGGCTTTGTTATACTAGGATCAGGGGACTTTGTTATACTCGATCAGGGGACTTTGTTATACACGACCAGGGGACTTTGTTATACGCAATCAAGGGACTTTTTTATACTCAACGAGAGGACTTTGTTATACTCGATTAGGGGATATGTTATACTCGATCAGGGGACTTTGTTATACTCAACCAGAGTACTTTGTTATACTCGATCAGGGGACTTAGTTATACTAAATCAGGGGACTTTGTTATACTCGATTAGGGGCATTTGTTATACTCGACCAGGGGACTTTGTTATACTCGATCAGGGGACATTGTTATACTCGACCAGGGGACTTTTTTATACATGATCAGGGGAGTTTGTCATACTCGATCAGTGGACTTTCCTATATTTGACCAATGGACTTTGCTATACTCGACCAGGGGACATTGTTATGCTCGATCAGGGGACTTTGTTATACTCGACCAGAGAACTTTGTTATACTCGATCAGGGGATATGTTATACTCGATCAGGGGACTTTGTTATACTCGATTAGGTGACTTTGTTTTACTTGATTAGGGGACTTTTTAAAACTCGATCAAAGGACTTTGTTGTACTTGATCAGAGGACTTTGTTATACTCGACCAGGAGCCTTTGTTATACTCGATTAGAAAACTTTGTTATACTCGACCAGGGGACTTTGTTATACTCCACCAGGGACTCTGTTATACTCGATCAGGGGATATGTTATGCTCGATCAGGGGACTTTGTTATACTCGATTCAGGGGATTTTGTCTTACTCGATCAGGGTCCTTTGTTATATTCGACCAGGGGACTTTGTTATAATCGATTAGCGGACTTTGTTATGCTCGATCTGGGGACTTTTTTAAACTGGGCCACGAGACGTTGTTATACTCGATCAGGGGATTTTTGTTATACTCGATCAGGGGAATTTGTTATACTCGACCAGAGGCCTTTGTTACACTCGATCAGGGGACTTTGTTATACTCGATAAGGGGACTTTGTTATACTCGATAAGGGGAATTTGTTATACTCAATAAGGGGACTTAATGTTAGACTCGAACAGGGGACTTTGTTTTACTCGATCAGGGGACTTTGTTACACTCGATCAGGGGATTTTGTTATACTCGACCAGAGGACTTTGTTATACTCGATCAAGGGATATGTTATACTCAATCAGGGGACTTTTTTATACTCGACCAGAGGACCATGTTATACTCGATCAGGACACTTTGTTATACTCGACCAGGGGACTTTTTATACTTGACCAATGGACTTTGTTATACTCGATGAGGGGCCTTTGATATACTCGATCTGGGGACTTTGTTATACTCGAGCAGGGGACTTTGTTATACTCCATCAGGGGTCTTTTTTATACTCGACAAGAGGACTATGTTATACTCGATCAGGGGACTTTGTTATACTCGACCAGGGGACTTTTTTATACTTGACCAATGGACTTTGTTATACTGAATGTGGGGCCTTTGTTACACTCGATATGGGGACTTTGTTATACTCGAACAGGGGACTTTTTTATACTTGACCAATGAACTTTGTTATACTAAATGAGGGGACTTTGTTATACTCAACCAGAGGACTTTGTTATACTAGATCAGGGGACTTTGTTATACTCAATCAGGGGCCTTTGTTATACCCGATTAGGGGCCTTTGTTATACTCGATGAGGGGGCTTTGTTATACTCGACCAGGGGACTTTGTTATACTCGATCAGGGGACTTTGTTATACTCGACAAGGGAACTTTTTTATAATTAATCAGGGGACATTGTCATACTCGATCAGTGGACTTTCCTATATTTGACCAATGGACTTTGCTATAGTTGACCAGGGGACTTTGTTATACTCGATTAGGGGACTTTGTTATACTTAACCAGGGGACTTTGTTATACTCGATCGGGGGACTTTGTTATACTCGATGAGTGAACTTTCCTATATTTGACCAATGGACTTTGATATACTCGATAAGGGGCTTTTGTTATACTCGATCAGGGGACTTTGTTATACTCGACCAGGGGACTTTGTTATACTCGATCAGAGGACTTTGTTATACTCGAGCAGAGGACTTTGTTATACTCTGTCAGGGGACTTTGTTATACTCGTCCAGGGGGCTTTGTTATACTCGGTCAGGGGACTTTGTTATACTCGATCAGGGGACTTTGTCTTACTCGATCAGGGCCATTTACTATACTCGACCAGGGGACTTTGTTTTAATCGATAAGGGGACTTTGTTATACTCGAACAGGGGACTTTGTTATACTGGGCCAGGGAACTTTTTTATACTCGGTCAGGGGACTTTGTTATACTAGTATCAGGGGACTTTGTTATTCTCGACCAGAGAACTTTGTTATACTCGACCAGAGGCCTTTGTTATCCTCGGTCAGGGACTATGTTATAATCGACCAGGGGACTTTGTTATACTCGTTCAGGGGACTTTGTTATACTCGACAAGGGGACTTTTTTAGTAATAATCAGAGGACTTTGTCATACTCGATCAATGGACTTTCGTATATTTGACCAATGGACTTTGTTATGCTCGATCTGGGGTTTTGTTATACTGGGCCAGTAGACTTTGTTATACTCGATGAGGGGATATGTTATACTCGATCAGGGGACTTTGTTATACTCGATTAGGGACTTTGTTATACTCGATCAGGGGACTGTGTTATACTCGTCCAGGGGGCTTTGTTATACTCGATCAGGGGACTTTGTTATACTCGATCAGGGAACTTTTGTTATACTCGATCAGGGGACTTTGTTATACTCGACCAGGGGCCTTTGTTATACTCGATCACCGGATTTTGTTATACTCGATAATGGGACTTTGTTATACTCGTCCAGGGGGCTTTGTTATACTGGGCCAGGGGACTTATTTACACTCGATCAGCGGACTTTGTTATACTGGACCATGGGACTTTTTTATACTCGATCAGGGACTTTGTTATACTCGATAAGGAGACTTTGTTCTACTCGATAAGGGGAATTTGTTATACTCGATAAGGGGACTTTGTTAGACTCGATGAGGCGCCTTTGTTATACTAGATGAGGGGACTTTGTTATACTCGATTAGGGGCCTTTTTTAGACTCGATCAGGGGCCTTTGTTATACTCGATCAGGGGACCTTGTTATACTCGAGCAGGGGGCTTCGTTATACTCGATCAGGGGACTTTGTTATACTCGATGAGGAGGCTTTGTTATACTCGATTAGGGGACTTTGCTATACTCGACCAGGGGACTTTGTTAAACTCAATCAGGGGACTTTGTTATACTCGACCAGGGGACTTATTTATACTTGGACTTTGTTATACTCCATGAGGGGCCTTTGTTATACTCGACCAGGGGCCTTTGTTGTACTCGATTAGAAAACTTTGTTATACTCGACCAGGGGACTTTGTTATACTCCACCAGGGACTTTGTTATACTCGAACAGGGGATATGTTATACTCCATCAGGGGACTTTGTTATACTCGGTTCAGGGGTCTTTGTTATACTCGTCCAGTGGGCTTTGTTATACTAGGATCAGGGGACTTTGTTATACTCGATCAAAGGACTTTGTCTTACTCAATGAGGGCCCTTTGTTATACTCGACCAGGTGACTTTGTTATAATCGATCAGCGGACTTTGTTATGCTCGATCTGGGGACTTTGTTATACTGCGCCAGGAGACGTTGTTATACTCGATGAGGGGATATGTTATACTCGATCAGGGTCTTTGTTATATTGGACCAGGGGATTTTGTTTTACTCGATCAGGGACTTTATTATACTCAATGAGGGGACTTTGTTATATTCGTCCAGGGGGCTTTGTTATACTCGATGAGGAGCCTTTGTTATACTCGATATGGGGACTTTGTTATACTCGACCAGGGGACTTTTTTATACTTGACCAATGGACTTTGTTATACTCAATGAGGGGCCTTTGTTATACTCGATCAGGGGACTTTCTTTAACTTGACCAGGGGACTTTGTTATACACGATCAGGGGACTTTTTTAAACTCGATCAGGGGACTTTGTTATACTCAACAAGAGGACTATGTTATACTCGATCAGGGGACTTTGTTATACTCAATCAGGGACTTTGTTATACTCGATGAGGGGCCTTTGTTATTCTCGATGAGGGGGCTTTGTTATACTCGACCAGGGGTTTTTGTTATACTCGACCAGGGGACTTTGTTATACTCGATCACGGGACTTTGTTATACTCGACAAGAGGACTTTTTTATACTCGGTCAGGGGATATGTTATACTTGATCAGGGGACTTTGTTTTACTCGACCAGGGGACTTTGTTATAATCGCCCAGGGGCCTTTGTTATACGTGATTAGAAAACTTTGTTATACTCGACCAGGGGACTTTGTTATACTCGATCAAGGGACTTCTGTTATACTCGATGAGGGGACTTTGTTATACTCGACCAGGGGCCTTTGTTATACAGGATCACCGGACTTTGTTATACTCGAACAAGGGACTTTGTTATACTCGATTAGGGGCCTTTGTTATACTAGATCAGGGGACTTTGTTATACTCGATGAGGGGCCTTTTTTAGACTCGATCAGGGGCCTTTGTTATACTCGATCAGGGTACTTTGTTATACTCGATTAGGGGACTTTCTTATACTCGAGCAGGGGGCTGTGTTATACTCGATCAGGGGACTTTGTTATACTCGATGAGGAGGCTTTGTTATACTCGATCAGGGGACTTTGCTATACTCGGTTCAGGGGTCTTTGTTATACTCGTCCAGTGGGCTTTGTTATACTAGGATTAGGGGACTTTGTTATACTCGATCAAAGGACTTTGTCTTACTCAATGAGGGCCCTTTGTTATACTCGACCAGGGGACTTATTTATACTTGATCAATGGACTTTGTTATAATCCATGAGGGGCCTTTGTTATACTGCGCCAGGAGACGTTGTTATACTCGATGAGGGGATATGTTATACTCGATCAGGGTCTTTGTTATATTGGACCAGGGGACTTTGTTATACTCGATCAGGGACTTTATTATACTCGATGAGGGGACTTTGTTATATTCGTCCAGGGGGCTTTGTTATACTCGATGAGGAGCCTTTGTTATACTCGATATGGGGACTTTGTTATACTCGACCAGGAGAGTTTTTTATACTTGACCAATGGACTTTGTTATACTCAATGAGGGCCCTTTGTTATACTCGATCAGGGGACTTTCTTATACTTGACCAGGGGACTTTGTTATACACGATCAGGGGACTTTTTTATACTCGATCAGGAGACTTTGTTATACTCAATCAGGGACTTTGTTATACTCGATGAGGGGCCTTTGTTATACTCGATAAGGGGGCTTTGTTATACTCGACCAGGGGACATTGTTATAGTCGACCAGGGGACTTTGTTATACTCGATCAGGGGACTTTGTTATACTCGACAAGAGGACTTTGTTATACTCGGTCAGGGGATATGTTCTATTCGATCAGGGGACTTTGTTATACTCGACCAGGGGACTTTGTTATAATCGCCTAGGGGCCTTTGTTATACGCGATTAGAAAACTTTGTTATATTCGACCAGGGGACTTTGTTATACTCGACCAGGGGCCTTTGTTTTACAGGATCACCGGACTTTGTTATACTCGAACAGGGGACTTTGTTATACTCGAGCAGGAGACTTTGTTTTACTCGATTAGGCGGCTTTGTTATACTCGATGAGGGAACTTTGTTAAATCGATGAGGGGCCTTTGTTATACTCGATTAGGGGCCTTTGTTATACTAGATCAGGGTACTTTGTTAGTCTCGATGAGGGGCCTTTGTTAGACTCGATCAGGGGCCTTTGTTATACTCGATCAGGGGACTTTGTTATACTCGATCACGGGACTTTCTTATACTCGAGCAGGGGACTTTGCTATACTCGACCAGGGGACTTTGTTATACTCGATCAGGGGACTTTGTTATACTCGATGAGGGGCCTTTTTTAGACTCGATCAGGGGCCTTTGTTACACTCAATCAGGGGACTTTGTTATACTCGATGAGGAGGCTTTGTTATACTCGATCAGGGGACTTTGCTATACTCGACCAGGAGACTTTTTTATACTCGATCAGGGGACTTTGTTATACTCGACCAGGGGACTTTTTTATACTTGATCAATGGACTTTGTTATACTCGATGAGGGGCCTTTGTTATACTCGATCTGGGGACTTTGTTATACTCGACCAGGGGACTTTGTTATATGCGATCAGGGGACTTTTTTATACTCGATCAGGGACTTTGTTATACTCAACCAGAGGACTTTGTTATACTTGATCAGGGGACTTTTTTATACTCCATCAGGGGACTTTTTTATACTCAACCAGAGGACTTTGTTATACTCGACTAGGGGACTTTTTTATACTTGACCAATGGACTTTGTTATACTCAATGAGGGGCCTTTGTTATACTCGATCAGGGGACTTTGTTATACTCGACCAGGGGACTTTGTTATATGCGATCAGGGGACTTTTTTATACTCGATCAGGGACTTTGTTATACTCAACCAGAGGACTTTGTTATACTTGATCAGGGGACTTTGTTATACTCAATCAGGGGACTTTGTCATACTCGATCAGTGGACTTTCCTATATTTGACCAATGGACTTTGCTATACTCGATGAGGGGCTTTTGTTATACTCGATGAGGGGACTTTGTTATACTCGACCAGGGGACTTTGTTATACTCGATCCAGGGACTTTGTTATACTCGAGCAGAGAACTTTGTTATACTCTGTCAGGGGACTTTTTTATACACGTCCAGGTTGCTTTGTTATACTCAGTCAGGGGACTTTATTATACTCGATCAGGGATAAATTGTCTTACTCGATCAGGACCCTTTGCTATACTCGACAAGGGGACTTTGTTTTAATCGATCAGGGGACTTTGTTATACTCGATCAGGGGACTTTGTTATACTGGGCCAGAGGACTTTTTGTATACTCGGTCAGGGGACTTTGTTATACTAGTATCAGAGGACTTTGTTATTCTCGACCAGGGGACTTTGTTATACTCGACCAGAGGCCTGTGTTATCCTCGGTCCGGGATTATGTTATAATCTATGAGGGGACTTTGTTATGCTCGATCTGGGGCTTTGTTATACTGGGCCAGGAGACTTTGTTATACTCGATGAGGGGATATGTTATACTCGATCAGGGGACTTTGTTATACTCGATCACGGGACTTTTGTTATACTCGATTAGGGGACTTTGTTATACTCGTCCAGGGGGCTTTGTTATACTCGACCAGGGGAATTTGTTATAATCGATCAAGGGACTTTGTTATGCTCGATATGGGGACTTTGTTATACTGGGCCAGGGGACATTTTTATACTCGATCAGCGGACTTTGTTATACTCGATAAGGGGACTTTGTTGTACTCGATAAGGGGAATTTGTTATACTCGATAAGGGGGCTTTGTTATACTTAGATTAGGGGACTTTGTTATTCTCGACCAGGGGACTTAGTTATACTCGACCAGAGGCCTTTGTTATACTCGGTCCGGGGACTTTGTTATATTCGTCCAGGGGCCTTTGTTATACTCGATCAGAGGACTTTGTTATACTCGACCAGGGGACTTTGTTGTAATCGATCAGGGGACTTTGTTATGCTCGATCTGGGGACTTTGTTATACTCGATGAGAAGACTTTGTTATATTCATCCAGGGGGCATTGTTATACTCGATCAGGGAACTTTGTTTTACTCGATCAGGGACTTTATTATACTCGACAAGGGGCCTTTTATACTTGACCAATGGACTTTGTTATACTCAATGAGGGGCCTTTGTTATACTCGATCAGGGGACTTTTTTATACTCGACCAGGGGACTTTGTTATACACGATCAGGGGACTTTTATATACTCGATCAAGGGACTTTGTTATACTCAACCAGAGGACTCTGTTATACTCGATCAGGGGCCTTTGTTATACTCAATCAGGGGACTTTGTTATACTCGATGAGGGGCCTTTGTTATACTCGATGAGGGGGCATTGTTATACTCGACCAGGGGACTTTGTTATATTCGACCAGGGGACTTTGTTATACTCGACCAGGGGACTTTGTTATACTCGACCAGGGGACTTTTTTATACTTGACCAATGGACTTTGCTATACTCGATGAGGAGGCTTTGTTATACTCGATCAGGGGACTTTGCTATACTCGACCAGGGGCCTTTGAATACTCAATTAGAAAACTTTGTTATACTCGACCAGGGGACTTTGTTATACTCGATCAAGGGACTTATGTTATACTCGATGAGGGGACTTTGTTATACTCGACCAGGGGCCTTTGTTATACAGGATCACCGGACTTTGTTATACTCGATAAGGGGACTTTGTTATACTCGGTAAGGGGAATTTGTTATACTCGATAAGAGGATTTTGTTAGACTCGAACAGGGGACTTTGTTATACTCGACCAGGGGACTTTGTTATACTCGATTAGGCGGCTTTGTTATACTCGATCAGGGAACTTTGTTATACTCGATGAGGTTCCTTTGTTATACTCGATCAGGGTCCTTTGTTATACTAGATCAGGGGACTTTGTTATACTCGATCAGGGGACTTTCTTATACTCGAGCAGGAGGCTGTGTTATACTCGATCAGGGGACTTTGTTATACTCGGTCATGGGACTTTGTTATACTCGACCAGGGGACTTTTTTATACTTGACCAATGGACTTTGGTTATACTCGAAGAGGGGCCTTTGTTATACTCGATCTGGGGACTTTGTTATACTCGACCAGGAGACTTTGTTATACTCGACCAGGGGACTTTTTTATACTTGACGAATGGACTTTGTTATACTCAATGAGGGGCCTTTGTTATACTCGATCAGGGGACTTTGTTATACTCGACCAAGGGACTTTGTTATATGCGATCAGGGGACTTTTTTATACTCGATCAGGGACTTTGTTATACTCAACCAGAGGACTATGTTATACTCGATCAGGGGACTTTGTTATACTCAATCAGGGGACTTTGTTATACTCGATTAGGGGCCTTTGTTATAATCGATGAGGGGGGCTTTGTTATACTCGACCAGGGGACATTGTTATACTCGATCAGGGGACTTTGTTGTACTCGACAAGGGGACTTTTTTATAATTAATCAGGGACTTTGTCATACTCGATCAGTGGACTTTCCTATATTTGACCAATGGACTTTGCTATACTCGATGAGGGGCTTTTGTTATACTCGATCAGGGGACTTTGTTATACTCGACCAGGGGACTTTGTTATACTCGATCAGGGGACTTTGTTATACTCGAGCAGAGGACTTTGGTATATTCGATCAGGGGATATGTTATACTCGATCAGGGGACTTTGTTATGATCGGTTCAGGGGTCTTTGTTATACTCGTCCAATGGGCTTTGTTATACTAGGATCAGGGGACTTTGTTATACTCGATCAGGGGTCTTTGTTATACTCGATTAGAAAACTTTGTTATACTCGACCAGGGGACTTTGTTATACTCCACCAGGGACTTTGTTATACTCGATCAGGGGATATGTTATATTCGATCAGGGGACTTTGTTATGCTCGGTTCAGGGGGCCTTGTTATACAAGGCTCAGGGGACATTGTTATTCTCGACCAGGGGACTTTGTTATACTCGACCAGCGGCCTTTGTTATACTCGGTCAGGAGACTTTGTTATGCTCGATCTGGGGACTTTGTTATACTGGGTCAGGAAACGTTGTTATACTCGATCAGGGGACTTTGTTAATCTCGACCAGGGGACTTTGTTATACTCGACCAGAGGGCTTTGTTATACTCGGTCTGGGGACTTTGTTATAATCGATCAGGGGACTTTGTTATGCTCGATCTGGGGACTTTGTTATACTGGGCCTGGAGACTTTGTTATACTCGATCAGGGGATATGATATACTCGATCAGGGGACTTTGTTATACTGGACTTTGTTATACTCGATGAGGGGACTTTGTTATACTCGATCCGGGGACTTTGTTATACTCGATATGGGGGCTTTGTTATACGGGGCCAGGGGACTTTTTTATACTCGATCAGGGGACTTTGTATTACACGACCAGGGGACTTTTGTTATACTCAATCAGGGGCCTTTGTTATACTCGATCACCGGACTTTGTTATACTCGATAAGGGGTCTTTGTAATACTCGATAATGGGGAATTTGTTATACTCGATAAGGGGACTTTGTTAGACTTGAACAGGGGACTTTGTTATACTCGGCCAGGGGTCTTTGTTATACTCGATTAGGCGGCTTAGTTATACTCGTTCAGGTGACTTTGTTATACTCGATGAGGGGCCTTTCTTATACTCGATCAAGGGCCTTTGTTATACTACATAAGGAGACTTTGTTATACTCG
Organism: Homarus americanus; assembly: GCF_018991925.1. NCBI lineage: Eukaryota > Metazoa > Arthropoda > Malacostraca > Decapoda > Nephropidae > Homarus > Homarus americanus. The sequence continues at coordinate 62,640 of NW_024753588.1, read as the reverse complement.
GTTCAGGGGTCTTTGTTATACCCGTCCAGTGGGCTTTGTTATACTAGGATCAGGGGACTTTGTTATACTCGATGAAGGGACTTTGCCTTACTCGATGAGGGCCCTTTGTTATACTCGACCAGGGGACTCTGTTATAATCGATCATGGGACTTTATTATGTTCGATATGGGGACTTTGTTATACTCGATCAAGGACTTTGTTATACTCGACAAGGGGACTTTTTTATACTTGTCCAGGGGGCTTTGTTATACTCGATCAGGGGACTTTGTTATACTCGATCAGGGGACTTTGTTATGCTTGTCCAGGGGGCTTTGTTATACTCGATCAGGGGACTTTGTTATACTCGATCAAGGACTTTGTTATACTCGACAAAGGGACTTTTTTATACTTGACCAATGGAATTTGTTATACTCGATGAGGGGCCTTTGTTATACTCGATCTGGGGACTTTGTTATACTCGACCAGGGGACTGTTTTATACTTGACCAATGGACTTTGTTATACTCGACCAGGGGACTTTGTTATAATCGATCAGGGGACTTTGTTACGCTCGATCTGGGGACTTTGTTATACTGCGCCAGGAGACGTTGTTATACTCGATGAGGGGATATGTTATACTCGATCAGGGTCTTTGTTATATTGGACCAGGGGACTTTGTTATACTCGATCAGGGCCTTTGTTATACTCGATTAGGGGACTTTGTTATACTCGTCCAGGGGGCTTTGTTATACTCGATCAGGGGACTTTGTTATACTCGACCAGGGGCCTTTGTTATACTCGATCACCGGATTTTGTTAGACTCGAACAGGGGACTTTGTTTTACTCGACTAGGGTACTTTGTTATCCTCGATTAGGCGGCTTTGTTATACTCGATCAGGGAACTTTGTTATACTCGATGAGGGGCCTTTGTTATACTCGTTCAGGGGCCTTTGTTATATTAGATCAAGGGACTTTGTACTCGATGAGGGGCCTTTTTTGGACTCGATCATGAGCCTTTGTTATACTCGATCAGAGGACTTTGTTATATTCGATCAGGGGACTTTCTTATACTCGAGCAGGGGGCAGTGTTATACTCGATCAGGGGACTTTGTTATACTCGATGTGGAGGCTTTTTTATACTCGATGAGGGGACTTTGCTATACTCGACCAGGGGACTTTGTTATACTCGATCAGGGACTTTGTTATACTCGACCAGGGGACCTTTTTATACTTGACCAATGGACTTTGTTATACTCGATGAGGGGCCTTTGTTATACTCGATCTGGGGACTTTGTTATACTCGATCAGGGGACTTTGTTATACTCCATCAGGGGACTTTTTTATACTCGACCAGAGGACTTTGTTATACTCGATCAGGGGACTTTTTTATACTTGACCAGAGGACTTTGTTTTACTCGATCAGAGGATATGTTATACTCGATCAGTGGACTTTGTTATACTCGATTAGGGGCCTTTGTTATACTCGATGAGGGGGCTTTGTTATACTCGACCAGGGGACTTTGTTATACTCGATCAGGGAACTTTGTTATACTCAACCAGGGGACTTTTTTTAAATTAATCAGGGGACTTTGTCATACTCGATCAGGGGAATTTTCTTATACGCGATCAGGGGATATGTTATACTCGATCAGGGGACTTTGTTATACTCAACCAGAGGACTTTGTTATACTCGATCAGGGGACTTTGTTATACTCAATCATGGGACTTTGTTATACTCGATGAGGGGTTTTGGTTATCCTCGATCAGGGGATTTTGTTATACTCGACCAGGGGACTTTGTTATACTCGATCAGGAGACTTTGTTATACTCGACCAGGGGAATTTGTTATACTCGATCAGGGGACTTTGTTATACTCGTCTAGGGGGCTTTTTTATACACGATCAGGGGACTGTGTAATACTCGATCAGGGGACTTTGTCCTACTCGATCAGGGCCCTTTGCTATACTCGACCGGGGAACTTTGTTATAATCGATCAGGGGACTTTGTTATACTGGACCAGGGGACTTTTTTATACCCGATGAGGGGGCTTTGTTATACTCGATCAGGGGACTTTGGTTATACTCGATCAGGGGACTTTGTTATACTCGACCAGGGGCCTTTGTTATACTCGATCAGGGGACTTTTTTATACTCGATAAGAGGAATTTGTTATACTCGATCAGGGGACTTTGTATTTCTCGATCAGGGCCCTTTGCTATACTCAACCAGGGGACTTTGTTATAATCGATCAGGGGACTTTGCTATGCTCGATATCGGGACATTGTTATACTTGGCCAGGGGACTATTTTTACTCGATCAGGGGACTTTGTTATACTAGTATCAGGGAACTTTGTTATTCTCGACCAGGGGACTTTGTTATACTCGGTCAGGGACTTTGTTATAATCAATCAGGGGACTTTGTTATGCTCGATCTGGGGACTTTGTTATACTGGGCCAGGAGACTGTGTTATACTCGATCAGGGGATATGTTATACTCGATCAGGGGACTTTGATTTACTGGACCAGGGAACTTTGTTATACTCGATCAGGGGACTTTGTTATACTCGATCAGGGGACTTTGTTATACTCGTCCAGGGGGCTTTGTTGTACTCGATCAGGGGACTTTGTTATACTCGATCAGGGGACTTGTCTTACTCGATCAGGGCCCTTTGCTATAATCGATCACCGGACTTTGTTATACTCGATAAGGGGTCTTTGTTATACTCGATATGGGGACTTTGTTATACCGGGCCAGGGGACTTTTTTATACTCGATCATGGGACTTTGTTATACACGATCAGGGAACTTTTGTTATACTCGATCAGGGGCCTTTGTTATACTCGATCACCGGACTTTGTTATACTCGATAAGGGGTCTTTGTAATACTCGATAAGGGGAATTTGCTATACTCGATAAGGGGACTTTGTTAGACTCGAACAGGGGACTTTGTTATACTCGACCAGGGGACTTTGTTATACTCGATTAGGCGGCTTAGTTATACTCGATCAGGTGACTTTGTTATACTCGATGAGGGGCCTTTCTTATACTCGAACAGGGGACTTTGTTATACTCGATCACCGGACTTTGTTATACTCGATAAGGGGTCTTTGTAATACTCGATAAGGGGAATTTGCTATACTCGATAAGGGGACTTTGTTAGACTCGAACAGGGGACTTTGTTATACTCGATCACCGGACTTTGTTATACTCGATAAGGGGTCTTTGTAATACTCGATAAGGGGAATTTGCTATACTCGATAAGGGGACTTTGTTAGTCTCGAACAGGGGCCTTTGTTATACTAGATAAGGGGACTTTGTTATACTCGGTTCAGGGGTCTTTGTTATACTCGTCCAGTGGGCTTTGTTATACTTGGATCAGGGGACTTTGTTATACTCGATCAAGGGACTTTGTCTTACTCGATGAAGGCCCTTTGTTATACTCGACCAGGGGACATTGTTATAATCGATCAGGGGACATTGTTTTGTTCGATCTGGGGACTTTGTTATACTGCGCCAGGAGACGTTGTTATACTCGATGAGGGGATATGTTATACTCGATCAGGGTCTTTGTTATATTGGACCAGGGGACTTTGTTATACTCGATCAGGGGACTTTGTTATACTCGTCCACGGGGCTTTGTTATACTCGATCAGGGGACTTTGTTATACTCGATCAAGGACTTTGTTATACTCGACAAGGGGACTTTTTTATACTTGACCAATGGACTTTGTTATACTCGATGAGGGGCCTTTGTTATACTCGATCTGGGGACTTTGTTATACTCGATCAGGGGACTTTTTTATACTTGACCAATGGACTTTGTTATACTTGACCAGGGGACTTTGTTATAATCGATCAGGGGACTTTGTTTTGTTCGATCTGGGGACTTTGTTATACTGCGCCAGGAAACGTTGTTATACTCGATGAGGGGATATGATATACTCGTCCAGGGTCTTTGTTATATTGGTCCAGGGAACTTTGTTATACTCGATCAGGGGACTTTGTTATACTCGTCCATGGGGCTTTGTTATGCTCGATCTAGGGACTTTGTTATACTGGGTCAGGAAACGTTGTTATACTCGATCAGGGTACTTTGTTATTATCGACCAGGGGACTTTGTTATACTCGACCAGAGGCCTTTCTTATACTCGGTCGGGTGAGTTTGTTATAATCGATAAGGGGACTTTGTTATGCTCGATCTGGGGACTTTCTTATACTGGGCTAGGAGACTTTGTTATACTCGATCAGGGGATATGTTATACTCGATCAGGGGACTTTTTTATACTTGACCAGAGGACTTTGTTATACTCGATCAGGGGATATGTTATACTCGATCAGTGGACTTTGTTATACTCGATTAGGGGCATTTGTTATACTCGATGAGGGGGCTTTGTTATACTCGACCAGGGGACTTTGTTATACTCGATCAGGGAACTTTGTTATACTCAACCAGGGGACTTTTTTAAAATTAATCATGGGACTTTGTCATACTCGATCAGGGGAATTTTGTTATACTCGATCAGGGGATATGTTATACTCGATCAGGGGACCTTGTTATACTCAACAAGAGGACTTTGTTATACTCGATAAGGGGACTTTGTTATACTCAATTAGGGGACTTTGTTATGCTCGATTAGGGGCCTTTGTTATACTCGATGAGGGGGCTTTGTTATACTCGACAAGGGGACTTTGTTATACTCGATCAGGGAACTTTGTTATACTCAACCAGGGGACTTTTTTAAAATTAATCAGGGGACTTTGTCATACTCGAACCAGGGGAATTTTGTTATACGCGATCAGGGGATATGTTATACTCGATCAGGGGACTTTGTTATACTCAACCAGAGGACTTTGTTATACTCGATCAGGGGATTTTTTTATACTCAATCATGGGACTTTGTTATACTCGATGAGGGGTTTTGGTTATCCTCGATCAGGGGACTTTGTTATACTCGACCAGGGGACTTTGTTATACTCGATCAGGGGACTTTGTTATACTCGACCAGAGGGCTTTTTTATACTCGATCAGGGGATATGTTATACTCGATGAGGGGATTTTCTATACTTGATTAGGGGACTTTGTTATACTCGATCAGGGGAATTTTGTTATACTCGATTAGAGGACTTTGTTATACTCGACCAGGGGCCTTTGTTATACTCGATAAGAAAACTTTGTTTTACTCGACCAAGGGACTTTGTTATACTCGATCAAGGGACTTTTGTTATACTCGATCAGGGGATTTAGTTATACTCGTCCAGGGTCCTTTGTTATACTCGATCAGGGGACTTTGTTATACTGGACCAGGGGACTTTTTTATACCCGATCAGGGGACTTTGTTATACTCGATCAGGGGACTTCTGTTATCCTCGATCAGGGGACTTTGTTATACTCGACCAGGGGCCTTTGTTATACTCGATCAGGGGACTTTGTTATACTCGATAAGGGGACTTTGTTATACTCGATAAGAGGAATTTGTTATACTCGATCAGGGGACTTTGTCTTACTCGATCAGAGCCCTTTGCTATACTCGACCAGGGGACTTTGATATAATCGATCAGGGGACTTTGTTATACTCGATATGGGGACTTTGTTAAACTGGGCCAGGGGACTTTTTTATACTCGATCAGGGGACTTTGTTATACTCGATCAGGGGACTTTTGTTATACTCGATCTGGGGACTTTTTTATACTCGACCAGGGGCCTTTGTTATACTCGATCACCGGACTTTGTTATACTCGATAAGGAGTCTTTGTAATACTCGATAAGGGGAATTTGTTATACTCGATAAGGGGACTTTGTTATAATCGATCAGGTGACTTTGTTATACTCTATGAGGGGCCTTTCTAATACTCGATCAGGGGCCTTTGTTATCCTAGATCAGGGGACTTTGTTATACTCGGTTCAGGGTTCTTTGTTATACTCGTCCAGTGGGCTTTGTTATACTAGGATCAGGGGACTTTGTTATACTCGATCAGGGGACTTTGTCTTACTCGATCAGAGGACTTTGTTATACTCGACCAGGGGCCTTTGTTATACTCGATCAGGGGACTTTTTTATACTCGATAAGAGGAATTTGTTATACTCGATCAGGGGACTTTGTCTTACTCGATCAGGGCCCTTTGCTATACTCAACCAGGGGACTTTGTTATAATCGATCAGGGGACTTTGCTATGCTTGATATGGGGACTTTGTTATACTTGGCCAGGGGACTTTTTTTACTCGATCAGGGGACTTTGTTATTCTAGTATCAGGGAACTTTGTTATTCTCGACCAGGGGACTTTGTTATACTCGGTCAGGGACTTTGTTATAATCAATCAGGGGACTTTGTTATGCTCGATCTGGGGACTTTGTTATACTGGGCCAGGAGACTGTGTTATACTCGATCAGGGGACTTTGTTATACTTGGCCAGGGAACTTTGTTATACTCGATCAGGGGACTTTGTTATACTCGATCAGGGGACTTTGTTATACTCGATCAGGGGACTTTGTTATACTCGTCCAGGGGGCTTTGTTGTACTCGATCAGGGGACTTTGTTATACTCGATCAGGGGACTTGTCTTACTCGATCAGGGCCCTTTGCTATACTCGATCACCGGACTTTGTTATACTCGATAAGGGGTCTTTGTTATACTCGATATGGGGACTTTGTTATACCGGGCCAGGGGACTTTTTTATACTCGATCAGGGGACTTTGTTATACACGATCAGGGAACTTTTGTTATACTCGATCAGGGGCCTTTGTTATACTCGATCACCGGACTTTGTTATACTCGATAAGGGGTCTTTGTAATACTCGATAAGGGGAATTTGCTATACTCGATAAGGGGACTTTGTTAGACTCGAACAGGGGACTTTGTTATACTCGACCAGGGGACTTTGTTATACTCGATTAGGCGGCTTAGTTATACTCGATCAGGTGACTTTGTTATACTCGATGAGGGGCCTTTCTTATACTCGATCAGGGGCCTTTGTTATACTAGATAAGGGGACTTTGTTATACTCGGTTCAGGGGTCTTTGTTATACTCGTCCAGTGGGCTTTGTTATACTAGGATCAGGGGACTTTGTTATACTCGATCAAGGGACTTTGTCTTACTCGATGAGGGCCCTTTGTTATACTCGACCAGGGGACATTGTTATAATTGATCAGGGGACTTTGTTTTGTTCGATCTGGGGACTTTGTTATACTGCGCCAGGAGACGTTGTTATATTCGATGAGGGGATATGTTATACTCGATCAGGGTCTTTGTTAGATTGGACCAGGGGACTTTGTTATACTCGATCAGGGGACTTTGTTATACTCGTCCACTGGGCTTTGTTATACTCGATCAGGGGACTTTGTTATACTCGATCAAGGACTTTGTTATACTCGACAAGGGGACTTTTTTATACTTGACATTGGACTTTGTTATACTCGATGAGGGGCCTTTGTTATACTCGATCTGGGGACTTTGTTATACTCGATCAGGGGACTTTTTTATACTTGACCAATGGACTTTGTTATACTCGACCAGGGGACTTTGTTATAATCGATCAGGGGACTTTGTTTTGTTCGATCTGGGGACTTTGTTATACTGCGCCAGGAGACGTTGTTATACTCGATGAGGGGATATGATATACTCGACCAGGGTCTTTGTTATATTGGTCCAGGAAACTTTGTTATACTCGATCAGGGACTTTGTTATACTCGATCAGGGGACTTTGTTATACTCGTCCAGGGGGCTTTGTTATGCTCGATCTAGGGACTTTGTTATACTGGTTCAGGAAACGTTGTTATACTCGATGAGGGGACTTTGTTATACTGGACCAGGGGACTTTGTTATACTCGTCCATGGGGCTTTTTTATATTAGGATCAGGGGACTTTGTTATTATCGACCAGGGGACTTTGTTATACTCGACCAGAGGCCTTTCTTATACTCGGTCGGGTGACTTTGTTATAATCGATCAGGGGACTTTGTTATGCTCGATCTGGGGATTTTGTTATACTGGGCCTGGAGACTTTGTTATACTCGATCAGGGGATATGTTATACTCGATCAGGGGATTTTTTTATACTTGACCAGAGGAGTTTGTTTTACTCGATCAGGGGATATGTTATACTCGATCAGTGGACTTTGTTATACTCGATTAGGGGCCTTTGTTATACTCGATGAGGGGGCTTTGTTATACTCGACCAGGGGACTTTTTTATACTCGATCAGGGAACTTTGTTATACTCAACCAGGGGACTTTTTTAAAATTAATCATGGGACTTTGTCATACTCGATCAGGGGAATTTTGTTATACAAGATAAGGGGACTTTGTTATACTCAATCAGGGGACTTTGTTATGCTCGATTAGGGGCCTTTGTTATACTCGATGAGGGGGCTTTGTTATACTCGACAAGGGGACTTTGTTATACTCGATCAGGGAACTTTGTTATACTCCACCAGGGGACTATTTTAAAATTAATCAGGGGACTTTGTTATACTCAATCATGGGACTTTGTTATACTCGATGAGGGGTTTTGGTTATCCTCGATCAGGGGACTTTGTTATACTCGACTAGGGGACTTTGTTATACTCGATCAGGGGACTTTGTTATACTCGACCAGAGGACTTTTTTATACTCGATCAGGGGATATGTTATACTCGATGAGGGGATTTTCTATACTTGATTAGGGGACTTTGTTATACTCGATCAGGGGAATTTTGTTATACTCGATGAGCGGAATTTTTTATCCTCGACCAGGGGCCTTTGTTATACTCGATAAGAAAACTTTGTTATACTCGACCAAGGGACTTTGTCATACTCGATCAAGGGACTTTTGTTATACTCGATCAGGGGACTTAGCTATACTCGTCCAGGGTCCTTTGTTATACTCGATCAGGGGACTTTGTTATACTGGACCAGGGGACTTTTTTATACCCGATCAGGGGACTTTGTTATACTTGATCAGGGGACTTTTGTTATCCTCGATCAGGGGACTTTGTTATACTCGACCAGGGGCCTTTGTTATACTCGATCAGGGGACTTTGTTATACTCGATAAGGGGACTTTGTTATACTCGATAAGAGGAAATTGTTATACTCGATCAAGGGACTTTGTCTTACTCGATGAGGGCCCTTTGTTATACTCGACCAGGGGACTTTGTTATAATCGATCAGGGGACTTTGTTATGCTCGATCTGCAGACTTTGTTATACTCCGCCAGGAGACGTTGTTATACTCGATGAGGGGATATGTTATACTCGATCAGGGTCTTTGTTATATTGGACCAGGGGACTTTATTATACTTGATCAGGGACTTTGTTATACTCGATCAGGGGACTTTGTTATACTCGTCCAGGGGGCTTTGTTATACTCGATGAGGGGACTTTGTTATACTCGATCAAGGACTTTGTTATACTCGACAAGGGGACTTTTTTATACTTGACCAATGGACTTTGTAATACTCGATGAGGGGCCTTTGTTATACTCGATCTGGGGACTTTGTTATACTCGACCAGGGGACTTTTTTATTCTTGACCAATGGACTTTGTTATACTCGACCAGGGGACTTTGTTATAATCGATCAGGGGACTTTGTTATACTCGATCAGGGACTTTGTTATACTCGATCAGGGGACTTTGTTATACTCGTCAGGGGGCTTTGTTATATACTCGATCAGGGGACTTTGTTATACTCGATAAGGGTACATTGTTATACTCGATAAGAGGAAATTATTATACTCGATCAGGGGACTTTGTCTTACTCGATTAGAGCCCTTTGCTATACTCGACCAGGGGACTTTTTTATACTCGATCAGGGGACTTTGTTATACTCGATCAGGGGACTTTTGTTGTACTCGATCTGGGGACTTTTTTATACTCGACCAGGGGCCTTTGTTATACTCGATCACCGGACTTTGTTTTACTCGATAAGGAGTCTTTGTAATTCTCGATAAGAGGACTTTGTTACACTCGATCAGGTGACTTTGTTATACTCTATGAGGGGCCTTTCTAATACTCGATCAGGGGCCTTTGTTATCCTAGATCAGGGGACTTTGTTATACTCGGTTCAGGGGTCTTTATTATACTCGTCCAGTGGGCTTTGTTATACTAGGATCAGGGGACTTTGTTATACTCGATCAAGGGACTTTGTCTTACTCGATGAGGGCCCTTTGTTATACTCGACCAGGGGACTTTGTTATAATCGATCAGGGGACTTTGTTATGCTCGATCTGCGGACTTTGTTATACTGCGCCAGGAGACGTTGTTATACTGGATGAGGGGATATGTTATACCCGATCAGGGTCTTTGTTATATTGGACCAGGGGACTTTATTATACTCGATCAAGGACTTTTTTATACTCGATCAGGGGACTTTGTTATACTCGTCCAGGGGGCTTTGTTATACTCGATGAGGGGACTTTGTTATACACGATCAACGACTTTGTTATACTCGACAAGGGGACTTTTTTATACTTGACCAATGGACTTTGTAATACTCGATGAGGGGCCTTTGTTATACTCGATCTGGGGACTTTGTTATACTCGACCAGGGGACTTTTTTATTCTTGACCAATGGACTTTGTTATACTCGACCAGGGGACTTTGTTATAATCGATCATGGGACTTTGTTATACTCGATCAGGGACTTTGTTATACTCGATCAGGGGACTTTGTTATACTCGTCCAGGGGGCTTTGTTATACTCGGTCAGGGGACTTTGTTATACTCGACCAGGGGCCTTTGTTATACTCGATCACCGGATTTTGTTAGACTCAAACAGGGGACTAAGTTATACTCGACCAGGGGACTTTGTTATACTCGATTAGGCGGCTTTGTTATACTCGATCAGGGAACTTTGTTATTCTCGATGAGGGGCCTTTGTTATACTCGATCAGGGGCCTGTGTTATACTAGATCAGGGGCTTTTGTTATACTCGATGAGGGGCCTTTTTTGGACTCGATGAGGGGCCTTTGTTATACTCGATCAGGGGACTTTGTTATACTTGATCAGGGGACTTTCTTATACTCGAGCGGGGGGCTGTGTTAAACTCGATCAGGGGACTTTGTTATACTCGATGAGGAGGCTTTGTTATACTCGATCAGGGGATTTTGCTATACTCGACCAGGGGACTATTTTATACTTGACCAATGGACTTTGTTATACTCGATGACGGGCCTTTGTTATACTCGATCAGGGGACTTTCTTATACTCGAAGAGACAACTTTGGTATATTCGATCAGGGGATATGTTATACTCGATCAGGGGACTTTGTTATACTTGATTTGGGGACTTTGTTATACTCGTCCATTGGGCTTTGTTATAATAGGATCAGGGGACTTTGATATACTCGATCAGGGGACTTTGTCTTACTCGATGAGGGCCCTTTGTAATTCTCGACCAGAGGACTTTGTTATAATCGATCAGGAAATTTTGTTATGCTCGATCTGGGGACTTTGTTATACTGCGCCTGGAGACGTTGTTATCCTCGATGAGGGGATATGTTATACTCGATCAGGGGACTTTGTTATACTGGACCAGGAGACTTTGTTATACTCGATCAAGGGACTTTGTTATACTCGATCAGGGGACTTTGTTATACTCGTCCAGGGGGCTTTGTTATGCTTGATCTAGGGACTTTGTTATACTAGGTCAGGAAACGTTGTTATACTCGATCAGGGGATATGTTATACTCGATCAGGGGATTTTGTTATACTGGACCAGGGGACTTTGTTATACTCTTCCAGGGGGCTTTGTTATATTAGGATCAGGGGACTTTGTTATTCTCGACCAGGGGACTTTGCTATACTCGACCAGAGGCCTTTCTTATACTCGGTCTGGGAGACTTTGTTATAATCGATCAGGGGACTTTGTTATGCTCGATCTGGGGACTTTGTTATACAGGGCCTGGAGACTTTGTTATACTCGATCAGGGGATATGTTATACTCGATCAGGGGACTTTTTTATACTTGACCAGAGGACTTTGTTATACTCGATCAGGGGATATGTTATACTCGATCAGTGGACATTGTTATACTCGATTAGGGGCCTTTGTTATACTCGATGAGGGGACTTTGTTATACTGGGCCAGGGGACTTTTTTATACTCGATCAGGGGACTTTGTTATACTCGATCAGGGGACTTTTGTTATACTCGATCTGGGGACTTTGTTATACTCGACCACGGGCCTTTGTTATACTCGATCACCGGACTTTGTTATACTCGATAAGGGGTCTTTGTAATACTCGATAAGGGGGATTTGTTATACTCGATAAGGGGACTTTGTTAGACTCGAAAAGGGGACTTTGTTATACTCGACCAGGGGACTTTGTTATACTCGATTAGGCGGCTTAGTATACTCGATCAGGTGACTTTGTTATACTCGATGAGGGGCCTTTCTTATACTCGATCAGGGGCCTTTGTTATACACGTCCAGGGGCCTTTGTTATACTCGATCAGGGGACTTTTTTATACTGGACCAGGGGACTTTTTCATACCCGATTAGGGAACTTTGTTATACGCGATCAGGGGACTTTTGTTATACTCGATCAGGGGACTTTGTTATACTCGATAAGGGGACTTTGTTATACTCGGTTCAGGGGTCTTTGTTATACTCGATAAGGGGACTTTGTTATACTCGATAAGAGGAAATTGTTATACTCGATCAGGTGACTTTGTCTTACTCGATTAGGGCCCTTTGCTATACTCGACCAGGGGACTTTGATATAATCGATAAGGGGACTTTGTTATACTCGATATGGGGACTTAGTTATACTGGGCCAGGGGACTTTTTTATACTCGATCAGAGAACTTTGTTATACTCGATCAGGGGACCTTTGTTATACTCGATCAGGGGACTTTGTTATACTCGACCAGGGGCCTTTGTTATACTCGATCACCGGACTTTGTTATACTCGATAAGGAGTCTTTGTAATACTTGATAAGGGGAATTTGTTATACTCGATAAGGGGACTTTGTTAGACTCGAACAGGGGACTTTGTTATACTCGACCTGGGGCCTTTGTTATAGTCGATCACCGGATTTTGTTAGACTCAAACAGAGGACTAAGTTATACTCGACCAGGGGACTTTGTTATAATCAAATGAGGGGACTTTGGTATACTCCATCAGGGACTTTTTTATACTCGATCAGGGGACTTTGCTATACTCGATCAGGGGACCTTTGTTATACTCGATCAGGGGCCTTTGTTATACTAGATCAGGGGACTTTCTTATACTCGGTTCAGGGGTCTTTGTTATACTCGTCCAGTGGGCTTTGTTATACTAGGATCATGGGACTTTGTTATACTCGATCAATGGACTTTGTCTTACTCGATGAGGGCCCTTTGTTATACTCGACCAGGGGACTTTGTTATAATCGATCAGGGGACTTTGTTATGCTCGATCTGGGGACTTTGTTATACTGCCCCAGGAGACGTTGCTATACTCGATGAGGGGATATGTTATACTCGATCAGGGTCTTTGTTATATTGGACCAGGGGACTTTGTTATACTCGATCAGGGACTTTGTTATAGTCGATCAGGAAACTTTGTTATACTCGCCCAGGGGGCTTTGTTATACTCGATCAGGGGACTTTGTTATACTCGATTTGGGGACTTTGTTATACTCGACCAGGGGACTTTTTTATACTTGACCAATGGACTTTGTTATACTCGACCAGGGGACTTTGTTATAATCGATCAGGGGACTTTGGTATACTCGATCAGGGACTTTTTTATACTCGACCAGGGGCCTTTCTTATACTCGATCACCGGACTTTGTTATACTCGATAAGGGTTCTTTGTAATACTCGATAAGGGGAATTTGTTATACTCGATAAGGGGACTTTGTTAGACTCGAACATGGGACTTTGTTATACTCGACCAGGGGACTTTGTTATACTCGATTAGGCGGCTTTGTTATACTCGATCAGGGAACTTTGTTATACTCGATGAGGGGCCTTTGTTATACTCGATGAGGGGCCTGTGTTATACTAGATCAGGGGACTTTGGTATACTCGATCAGGGACTTTTTTATACTCGATCAGGGGACTTTGTTATACTCGATCAGGGGACCTTTGTTATACTCGATCAGGGGACTTTGTTATACTCGACCAGGGGCCTTTCTTATACTCGATCACCGGCCTTTGTTATACTCGATAAGGGGTCTTTGTAATACTCGATAAGGGGAATTTGTTATACTCGATAAGGGGACTTTGTTAGACTCGAACAGGGGACTTTGTTATACTCGACCAGGGGACTTTGTAATACTCGATTAGGACACTTTGTTATACTTGACCAGGGAACTTTGTTATACTCGATGAGGGGCCTTTGTTATACTCGATTAGGGGCCTGTGTTATACTAGATCAGGGGACTTTGTTATACTCGATGAGGGGCCTTTTTTGGACTCGATCAGGGGCCTTTGTTATACTCGATCAGGGGACTTTGTTATTCTTGATCAGGGGACTTTCTTATACTCGAGCAGGGGGCTGTGTTATACTCGATCAGGGGACTTTGTTATACTCGATGAGGAGGGTTTGTTATACTCGATCAGGGGACTTTGCTATACTTGACCAGGGGACTTTGTTTTCCTCAACAAGAGGACTTTGTTATACTCGATCAGGGGACTTTGTTATACTCAATCAGGGGACTTTGTTATACTCGATTAGGGGCCTTTGTTATACTCGATGAGGGGCTTTGTTATACTCGACCAGGGGACTTTGTTATACTCGATCAGGTGATTTTCTTATACTCGATTAGAAAACTTTGTTATACTCGACCAGGGGACTTTGTTATACTCCACCAGGGACTTTGTTATACTCGACCAGGGGATATGTTATACTCGATGAGGGGACTTTATTATGCTCGGTTCAGGGGTTCTTGTTATACTCGTCCATTGGGCTTTGTTATACATAATCAGGGGTCTTTGTTATACTCGATCAGGGTACTTTGTCTTACTCGATGAGGGCCCCTTGTTATACTCGACCAGGGGACTTTGTTATAATCGATCAGGGGACTTTGTTATGCTCGATCTGGGGACTTTGTTATACTGCGCCAGGAGACATTGTTATCCTCGATGAGGGGATATGTTATACTCGATCAGGGGACTTTGTTATACTGGACGAGGATTCTTTGTTATACTCGATCTGGGGACTATGTTATACTGGACCAGGGGACTTTGTTATACTCGTCCAGGGGGCTTTGTTATATTAGGATCAGGGGAATTTGTAATTCTCGACCAGGGGACTTTGTTATACTCGACCAGAGGCCTTTGTTATACTCGGTCTGGGTGACTTTGTTATAATCGATTAGGGGACTTTGTTATGCTCGATCTGTGGACTTTGTTATACTGGGCCTGGACACTTTGTTATACTCGATCAGGGGATATGTTATACTCGATCAGGGGACTTTGTTATACAGGACCAGGGGACTTTGTTATCCTCGATCAGGGGACTTTGTTATACTCGATCAGGGGACTTTGTTATTCTCGTCTAGGGGTCTTTTTTATACACGATCAGGGGACTTTGTTATACTCGATGAGGAGGCTTTGTTATACTCGATGTGGGGACTTTGCTATACTCGACCACGGGACTTTGTTATACTTGATGTGGGGACTTTGTTATACTCGTCCAGGGGACTTTTTTATACTTGACCAATGGACTTTGTTATACTCGATGAGGGGCCTTTGTTATACTCGATCTGGGGACTTTGTTATACTCGATCAGGGGACTTTGTTATACTCCATGAGGGGACTTTATACTCGACCAGGGGACTTTGTTATACCTTTCGATCAGGGGGACTTTTGTTATACTCGACCAGGGAATTTTTTATACTTGACCAATGGACTTTTGCTATACTCGATGAGGAGGCTTTTGCTATACTCTCGATCAGGGGATTCTATACTCGGACCAGGGGACTTTGTTATACTCGGATCAGGGGACTTTGTTATACTCGGACCAGGGACTTTTTTATACTTGACCAATGGACTTTGTTATACTCGATGAGGGGCCTTTGTTATACTCGCTCAGGGGACTTTGTTATACTCGATCAGGGGACTTTGTTATACTCCCTCAGGGGACTTATTTATACTCGACCAGAGGACTTTGTTATTCTCGATCAGACGACTTTGATATACTCGACCAGGGGAATATTTTTATACTTGACCAAGGGATTTTGTTATACACAATGAGGGGCCTTTGTTATACTCGATCAGGGGACTTTGTTATACTAGACCAGGGGACTTTGTTATATGCGATCAGGGGACTTTTTTATACTCGATCAGGGACTTTGTTATACTCGATCAGTGGACTTTCCTATATTTGACCAATGGACTTTGCTATACTCGATGAGGGGCTTTTGTTATACTTGATGAGGGGACTTTGTTATACTCGACCAGGGGACTTTGTTATACTCGATCAGGGGACTTTCTTATACTCGAGCAGACGACTTTGGTATATTCGATCAGGGGATATGTTATACTCGATCAGGGGACTTTGTTATACTTGATTAGGGGACTTTGTTATACTTGATCAGGGGACTTTGTAATACTCGATCAGAGGACTTCTTTATACTTGACCAGGGGCCTTTGTTATACTCGATTAGAAAACTTTGGTATACTCGACCAGGGGACTTTGTTTTACTCCACCAGGGACTTTGTTTTACTCGATCAGGGGATATGTTATACTCGATTAGGGGACTTTGTTATGCTCGGTTCAGGGGTCTTTGTTATACTCGTCCATTGGGCTTAGTTATACTAGGATCAGGGGACTTTGTTATACTCGATCAGGGGACTTTGTCTTACTCGATGAGGGCCCTTTGTTATACTCGACCAGAGGACTTTGTTATAATCGTTTAGGGGACTTTGTTATGCTCGATCTGGGGACTTTGTTATACTGCGCCAGGAGACGTTGTTATCCTCGATGAGGGGATATGTTATACTCGATCAGGGGACTTTGTTATACTGGACCAGGAGACTTTGTTATACTCGATCAGGGGACTTTGTTATACTCGATCAGGGGACTTTGTTATACTCGTCCAGGGGGCTTTGTTATGCTCGATCTAGGGACTTTGTTATACTGGGTCAGGAAACGTTGATATACTCGATCAGGGGATATGTTATACTCGATCAGGGGACTTTTTGATACTTGACCAGAGGACTTTGTTATACTCGATCAGGGGATATGTTATACTCGATCAGTGGACTTTGTTATACTCGATTAGGGGCCTTTGTTTTACTCGATGAGGGGGCTTTGTTATAC
Organism: Homarus americanus; assembly: GCF_018991925.1. Classification (NCBI taxonomy): domain Eukaryota; kingdom Metazoa; phylum Arthropoda; class Malacostraca; order Decapoda; family Nephropidae; genus Homarus; species Homarus americanus. The sequence goes on along the minus strand of NW_024753588.1, from coordinate 45,438 downwards.
TCGATTAGGGGCCCTTGTTATGCTCGATGAGGGGGCTTTGTAATACGCGACCAGGGGACTTTGTTATACTCGATGAAGGAACTTTGTTATACTCAACCAGGGGACTTTTTTAAAATTAATCAAGGGACTTTGTCATACTCGATCAGGGGAATTTTGTTATACTCGATCAGGGGATATGTTATACTCGATCAGGGGACTTTGTTATACTCAACCAGAGGACTTTGTTATACTCGATCAGGGGACTTTTTTATACTCAATCAGGGGACTTTGTTATACTCGATTAGGGGCCCTTGTTATGCTCGATGAGGGGGCTTTGTAATACGCGACCAGGGGACTTTGTTATACTCGATCAAGGAACTTTGTTATACTCAACCAGGGGACTTTTTTTAAATTAATCAAGGGACTTTGTCATACTCGATCAGGGGAATTTTGTTTTACGCGATCAGGGGTTATATTATACTTGATCAGGGGACTTTGTAATACTCAACCAGAGGACTTTGTTATACTCGATCAGGGGACTTTGTTATACTCAATCATGGGACTTTGTTATACTCGATGAGGGGCTTTGATTATCCTCGATCAGGGGACTTTGTTATACTCGAGCAGAGGACTTTGTTATACTCGATCAATGGACTTTGTTATACTCGTCCAGAGGACTTTTTTATACTCGATCAGGGGATATGTTATACTCGATGAGGGGATTTTGCTATACTTGATTAAGGGACTTTGTTATACTCGATTAGGGGCCTTTGTTATACTCGATGAGGGGCTTTGTTATACTCGACCAGGGGACTTTGTTATACTCGATCAGGTGACTTTCTTATACTCGATTAGAAAACTTTGTGCTACTCGACCAGGGGACTTTGTTATACTCCACCAGGGACTTTGTTATACTCGACCAGGGGATATGTTATACTCGATGAGGGGACTTTGTTATGCTCGGTTCAGGGGTTCTTGTTATACTCGTCCATTGGGCTTTGTTATACTAGGATCAGGGGTCTTTGTTATACTCGATCAGGGTACTTTGTCTTACTCGATGAGGGCCCCTTGTTATACTCGACCAGGGGACTTTGTTATAATCGATCAGGGGACTTTGTTATGCTCGATCTGGGGACTTTATTATACTGCGCCAGGAGACATTGTTATCCTCGATGAGGGGATATGTTATACTCGATCAGGGGACTTTGTTATACTGGACGAGGATACTTTGTTTACTCGATCTGGGGACTATGTTATACTGGACCAGGGGACTTTGTTATACTCGTCCAGGGGGCTTTGTTATATTAGGATCAGGGGACTTTGTAATTCTCGACCAGGGGACTTTGTTATACTCGACCAGAGGCCTTTGTTATACTCGGTCTGGGTGACTTTGTTATAATCGATTAGGGGACTTTGTTATGCTCGATCTGTGGACTTTGTTATACTGGGCCTGGAGACTTTGTTATACTCGATCAGGGGATATGTTATACTCGATCAGGGGACTTTGTTATACAGGACCAGGGGACTTTTTTATACTCGATCAGGGGACTTTGTTATACTCGATCAGGGGACTTTGTTATTCTCGTCTAGGGGTCTTTTTTATACACGATCAGGGGACTTTGTTATACTCGATGAGGAGGCTTTGTTATACTCGATGTGGGGACTTTGCTATACTCGACCACGGGACTTTGTTATACTTGATGTGGGGAATTTGTTATACTCGTCCAGGGGACTTTTTTATACTTGACCAATGGACTTTGTTATACTCGATGAGGGGCCTTTGTTATCCTCGATCTGGGGACTTTGTTATACTCGATCAGGGGACTTTGTTATACTCCATGAGGGGACTTTTTTATACTCGACCAGGGGACTTTGTTATACTCGATCAGGGGACTTTGTTATACTCGACCAGGGGACTTTTTTATACTTGACCAATGGACTTTGCTATACTCGATGAGGAGGCTTTGTTATACTCGATCAGGGGACTTTGCTATACTCGACCAGGGGACTTTGTTATACTCGATCAGGGGACTTTGTTATACTCGACCAGGGGACTTTTTTTATACTTGACCAATGGACTTTGTTATACTCGCTGAGGGGCCTTTGTTATACTCGCTCAGGGGACTTTGTTATACTCGATCAGGGGACTTTGTTATACTCCCTCAGGGGACTTATTTATACTCGACCAGAGGACTTTGTTATTCTCGATCAGAGGACTTTGTTATACTCGACCAGGGGAATATTTTTATACTTGACCAAGGGATTTTGTTATACACAATGAGGGGCCTTTGTTATACTCGATCAGGGGACTTTGTTATACTAGACCAGGGGACTTTGTTATATGCGATCAGGGGACTTTTTTATACTCGATCAGGGACTTTGTTATACTCGATCAGTGGACTTTCCTATATTTGACCAATGGACTTTGCTATACTCGATGAGGGGCTTTTGTTATTCTCGATCAGGGGACTTTGTTATACTCGACCAGGGGACTTTGTTATACTCGATCAGGGGACTTTCTTATACTCGAGCAGACGACTTTGGTATATTCGATCAAGGGATATGTTATACTCGATCAGGGGACTTTGTTATACTTGATTAGGGGACTCTGTTATACTTGATCAGGAGACTTTGTAATACTCGATCAGAGGACTTCTTTATACTCGACCAGGGGCCTTTGGTATACTCGATTAGAAAACTTTGTTATACTCGACCAGGGGACTTTGTTTTACTCCACCAGGGACTTTGTTATATTCGATCAGGGGATATGTTATACTCGATTAGGGGACTTTGTTATGCTCGGTTCAGGGGTCTTTGTTATACTCGACCAGAGGACTTTGTTATAATCGATTAGGGGACTTTGTTATGCTCGATCTGGGGACTTTGTTATACTGCGCCAGGAGACGTTGTTATCCTCGATGAGGGGATATGTTATACTCGATCAGGGGACTTTGTTATACTGGACCAGGAGACTTTGTCTTACTCGATCAGGGGACTTTGTTATACTCGATCAGGGGACTTTGTTATACTCGTCCAGGGGGCTTTGTTATGCTCGATCTAGGGACTTTGTTATACTGGGTCAGGAAACGTTGATATACTCGATCAGGGGATATGTTATACTCGATCAGGGGATATGTTATACTCGATCAGGGGACTTTTTGATACTTGACCAGAGGACTTTGTTATACTCGATCAGGGGATATGTTATACTCGATCAGTGGACTTTGTTATACTCGATTAGGGGCCTTTGTTTTACTCGATGAGGGGGCTTTGTTATACTCGATTAGGGGCCCTTGTTATGCTCGATGAGGGGGCTTTGTAATACGCGACCAGGGGACTTTGTTATACTCGATGAAGGAACTTTGTTATACTCAACCAGGGGACTTTTTTAAAATTAATCAAGGGACTTTGTCATACTCGATCAGGGGAATTTTGTTATACGCGATCAGGGGATATGTTATACTCGATCAGGGGACTTTGTTATACTCAACCAGAGGACTTTGTTATACTCGATCAGGGGACTTTTTTATACTCAATCAGGGGACTTTGTTATACTCGATTAGGGGCCCTTGTTATGCTCGATGAGGGGACTTTGCTATACTTGATTAAGGGACTTTGTTATACTCGATCAGGGGAATTTTGTTATACTCGATTAGAGGACTTTGTTATACTCGACCAGGGGCCTTTGTTATACTCGATAAGAAAACTTTGTTATACTCGACCAAGGGACTTTGTTATACTCGATCAAGGGACTTTTGTTATACTCGATCAGGGAACTTTGTTATACACGTCCAGGGGCCTTTGTTATACTCGATCAGGGGACTTTGTTATACTGGACCAGGGGACTTTTTTATACCCGATCAGGGAACTTTGTTATACGCGATCAGGGGACTTTTGATATACTCGATCAGGGGACTTTGTTATACTCGATAAGGGGGCTTTGTTATACTCGGTTCAGGGGTCTTTGTTATACTCGATAAGAGGACTTTATTATACTCGATAAGAGGAATTTGTTATACTCGATCAGGGGACTTTGTCTTACCTGATTAGGCCCTTTGCTAGTACTCTCGACCAGGGACTTTTGATATAACTGACAGGACTTGTTATGCCTCGATATGGGGACTTTGTTATACTGGGCCAGGGGACTTTTTTATACTCGATCAGGGGACTTAGTTATACTCGATCAGGGGACCTTTGTTATACTCGATAAGAAAACTTTGTTATACTCGACCAAGGGACTTTGTTATACTCGATCAGGGGACTTTGTTATACTCGTCCAGGGGCCTTTGTTATACTCGATCAGGGGACTTTGTTATACTGGACCAGGGGACTTTTTTATACTCGATCAGGGAACTTTGTTATACTCGATCAGGGGACTTTTGTTATACTCCATCAGGGGACTTTGTTATACTCGTTAAGGGGACTTTGTTATACTCGGTTCAGGGGTCTTTGTTATACTCGATAAGGGGACTTTGTTATACTCGATAAGAGGAATTTCTTATACTCGATCAGGGGACTTTGTCTTACTCGATTAGGGCCCTTTGCTATACTCGACCAGGGGACTTTGATATAATCGATAAGGGGACTTTGTTATACTCGATATGGGGACTTTGTTATACTGGGCCTGGGGAGTTTTTTATACTCGATCAGGGGACTTAGTTATACTCTATGAGGGGACCTTTGTTATACTCGATCAGGGGACTTTGTTATACTCGACCAGGGGCCTTTGTTATACTCGATCACCGGACTTTGTTATACTCGATAAGGAGTCTTTGTAATACTTGATAAGGGGAATTTGTTATACTCGATAAGGGGACTTTGTTAAACTCGAACACGGGACTTTGTTATACTCGACCAGGGGCCTTTGTTATAGTCGATCACCGGATTTTGTTAGACTCAAACAGAGGACTAAGTTGTACTCGACCAGGGTACTTTGTTATAATCGATCAGGGGACTTTGGTATACTCGATCAGGGACTTTTTTATACTCGATCAGGGGACTTTTTTATACTCGATTAGGGGACCTTTGTTATACTCGATCAGGGGCCTTTGTTATACTAGATCAGGGGACTTTCTTATACTCGGTTCAGGGGTCTTTGTTATACTCGTCCAGTGGGCTTTGTTATACGAGGATCAGGGGACTTTGATATACTCGATCAATGGACTTTGTCTTACTCGATGAGGGCCCTTTGTTATACTCGACCAGGGGACTTTGTTATAATCCATCAGGGGACTTTGTTATGCTCGATCTGGGGACTTTGTTATACTGCGCCAGGAGACGTTGTTATACTCGATGAGGGGATATGTTATACTCGATCAGGGTCTTTGTTATATTGGACCAGGGGACTTTGTTATACTCGATCAGGGAACTTTGTTATACTCGCCCAGGGGGCTTTGTTATACTCGATCAGGGGACTTTGTTATCCTCGATCAAGGACTTTGTTATACTCGACAAGGGGACTTTTTTATACTTGACCAATGGACTTTGTTATACTCGATGAGGGGCCTTTGTTATACTCGACCAGGGGACTTTTTTATACTTGACCAATGGACTTTGTTATACTCGACCAGGGGACTTTGTTATAATCGATCAGGGACATTGGTATACTCGATCAGGGACTTTGTTATACTCGATCAGGGGACTTTGTTATACTCGTCCAGGGGGCTTTGTTATACTCGATCAAAGGACTTTGTTATACTCGACCAGGGGCCTTTGTTATAGTCAATCACCGGATTTTGTTAGACTCAAACAGAGAACTAAGTTATACTCGACCAGGGGACTTTGTTATAATCGATTAGGGGACTTTGGTATACTCGATCAGGGACGTTTTTATACTCGATCAGGGGACTTTGTTATACTCGATCAGGGGACCTTTGTTATACTCGATCAGGGGACTTTGTTATACTCGACCAGGGGCCTTTCTTATACTCGATCACCGGACTTTGTTATACTCGATAAGGGGTCTTTGTAATACTCGATAAGGGGAATTTGTTATACTCGATAAGGGGACTTTGTTAGACTCGAACAGGGGACTTTGTTAGACTCGACCAGGGGACTTTGTTATATACTCGATTGGGCAGCTTTGTTATACTCGATCAAGGGAACTTTGTTATACTCGATGAGACGCTGTCTCGATCGAGGGCCTGTATGTTATACTAGATCAGGAGACTTTGTTATACTCGATGAGGAACTTTTTTAAGGACTCGATCAGGGCCTTTGTTATACTCGATCAAGGACTTTCTTATACTCGAGCAGGGGCTGTATACTCGATCAGGGGACTTTGTTATACTCGATGAGGAGGGTTTGTTATACTCGATCAGGGGACTTTGCTATACTTGACCAGGGGACTTTGTTATACTCAACAAGAGGACTTTGTTATACTCAATCAGGGGACTTTGTTATACTCGATTAGGGGCCTTTGTTATACTCGATAAGGGGCTTTGTTATACTCGACCATTGGACTTTGTTATACTCGATCAGGTGACTTTCTTATACTCGAGCAGACGACTTTGGTATATTCGATCAGGGGATATGTTATACTCGACCAGGGGCCTCTGTTATACTCGATTAGAAAACTTTGTTATACTCGACCAGGGGACTTTGTTATACTCCACCAGGGACTATGTTATACTCGACCAGGGGATATGTTATACTCGATGAGGGGACTTTGTTATGCTCGGTTTAGGAGTCTTTGTTATACTCGTCCATTGGGCTTTGTTATACTAGGATCAGGGGTCTTTGTTATACTCGATGAGGGTACTTTGTCTTACACGATGAGGGCCCTTTGTTATACTCGACCAGGGGACTTTGTTATAATCGATCAGGGGACTTTGTTATGCTCGATCTGGGGACTTTGTTATACTGCGCCAGGAGACATTGTTATCCTCGATGAGGGGATATGTTATACTCGATCAAGGGACTTTGTTATACTGGACCAGGATAATTTGTTATACTCGATCAGGGGACTATGTTATACTGGACAAGGGGACTTTGTTATACTCCTCCAGGGGGCTTTGTTATATTAGGATCAGGGGACTTTGTTATTCTCGACCAGGGGACTTTGTTATACTCGACCAGAGGCCATTGTTATACTCGGTCTGGGTGACTTTGTTATAATCGATCAGGGGACTTTGTTATGCTCGATCTGTGGACTTTGTTATACTGGGCCTGGAGACTTTGTTATACTCGATCAGGGGATATGTTATACTCGATCAGGGGACTTTGTTATACTGGACCAGGGGACTTTGTTACACTCGATCAGGGGACTTTGTTATACTCGATCAGGGGACTTTGTTATTCTCGTCTAGGGGTCTTTTTTATACACGATCAAGGGACTTTGTAATACTCGATCAGGGGACTTTGTCCAACTCGATCAGGGCCCTTTGCTATACTCGACCAGGGGACTTTGTTATAATCGATCATGGGACTTTGTTTTGCTCGATATGGGTACTTTTTTACACTGGGCCAGGGGACTTTTTTGTACTTGATCAGGGGACTGTGTTATACTGAACCAGGGGACTTTTTTATACCCGATCAGGGGAGTTTGTTATACTCGATTAGGGGACTTTTGTTATACTCGATCAGGGGGCTTTGTTATTCTCGACCAGGGCCCATTGTTATACTCGATTAGGGGAATTTATTATACTCGATAAGGGGGCTTTGTTATACTCGATCAGGGGACTTTATTATACTCGATCAGGGGACTTTTTTATACTTGACCAATGGACTTTGTTATACTAGATGAGAGGCCTTTGTTAGACTCGATCTGGGGACTTTGTTATACTCGATCAAGGGACTTTTGTTATACTCGATCAGGGGACTTTGTTATACTCGTCCAGGGGCCTTTGTTAGACTCGACCAGGGGACTTTGATATACTCGATTAGGCGGCTTTGTTATACTCGATCAGGGGACTTTGTTATATTCGATGAGGGGCCTTTGTTATACTCGATCAGGGGCCTTTGTTATACCAGATCAGGGGACTTTGTTATACTCGATTAGCGGCCTTGTTTGGACTCGATGATGGGTCTTTGTTATACTCGATCAGGGGGCGTTCTTATACTCGAGATGGGGGCTGTGTCATACTCGACCAGGGGTCTTTGTTATACTCGACCAGGGGACTTTGTTATTCTCGATCAGGAGTCTTAGGTTATACTCGACCAGGGGACTTTTTTATACTTGACCAATGGACTTTGTTATACTCGATGAGGGGCTTTTGTTGTACTCGATCTGGCGACTTTGTTATACTCGTGCAGAGGACTTTGTTATACTCCATCAGGGGACTTTGTTATACTGGAACAGTGGACTTTGTTATTCTCGAACAGGGGACTTTAATATACTTGTCTAGGGGGCTTTTTTATACTCGATGAGGGGACTTTGTTATACTGGACCAGGGGACTTTGGTATACTCGATCAGGGGACTTTGTTATACTCGATCAGGGGGCTTTAATATACTCGTCTAGGGGGCTTTTTTATACTCGATCAGGGGTCTTTGTTATACTCGATCAGGGGACTTTGTCTTACTCGATTAGGGCCCTTTTCTATACTCGCCCAGGGGACTTTGTTATAATCGATCAGGGGACTTTGTTATGCTCGATATGGGGACTTTGTTATACTGGGCCAGGGGACTTTTTTGTACTCGATCAGGGGACTTTATTATACTCGATCAGGGGACTTTTGTTATACTCGATGAGGCGACTTTGTTATACTCGACCAGGGGATATGTTATACTCGACCAGGGGACTTTGTTATGCTCGATTTGAGGACTTTGTTATACTGCGGTAGGAGACGTTGTTATACTCGATGAGGGGATATGTTATCTTCGATGAGGGGACTTTGTTATAGTGGACCAGGGGACTTTGTTATACTCGATCAGGGGACTTTGTTATACTCGATCAGGGGACATTGTTATACTCGTCAAGGGGGCTTTGTTATACTAGAATCAGGGGACTTTGTTATTCTCGACCAGGGGACTTTGTTATACTCGACCAGAGGTCTTTGTTATACTCGGTCAGGGGACTTTGTTATGCTCGATCTGGGGACCTTGTTATACTGAGCCAGGAGACTTTGTTATACTCGATCAGGGGATATGTTATACTCGATCAGGGGACTTTGTTATACGGGACCAGGGGACTTTGTTATACTCGATCAGGGGACTTTGTTATACTCGATCAGGGGACTTTGTTATACTCGACCAGAGGCCTTTGTTATACTAGATCAGAAGACTTTGTTATACTTGATTAGCGGCCTCTCGATCAGGAGGCTTTGTTATACTTGATGAGGGGACTTTGTTATGCACGATCAGGAGACTTTGTTATACCCGGCCATGGGACATTTTTATACTTGACCAATGGACTTTGTTATACTAGATGAGAGGCCTTTGTTATACTCGATCTGGGGACTGTTTTATACTCGACCAGAGGACTTTGTTATACCCGATCAGAGGACTTTGTTATACTCGAACAGTGGACTTTCTTATACTGGATCAATGGACTTTGTTATACTCAATGAGGGGTCTTTGGTATACTCGATCAGGGGACTTTGTTATTCTCGACCAGGGGACTTTGTTATACTTGACCAGGGGACTTTGTTATACTCGATCAGGGGACTTTGTTATACTCGTCCAGGGGGCTTTGTTATACTCGATCAAAGGACTTTGTTATACTCGACCAGGGGCCTTTGTTATAGTCAATCACCGGATTTTGTTAGACTCAAACAGAGGACTAAGTTATACTCGACCAGGGGACTTTGTTATAATCGATTTGGGGACTTTGGTATACTCGATCAGGGACTTTTTTATACTCGACCAGGGGACTTTGTTATACTCGATCAGGAGACCTTTGTTATACTCGATCAGGGGACTTTGTTATACTCGACCAGGGGCCTTTCTTATACTCGATCACCGGACTTTGTTATACTCGATAAGGGGTCTTTGTAATACTCGATAAGGGGAATTTGTTATACTCGATAAGGGGACTTTGTTAGACTCGAACAGGGGACTTTGTTATACCCGATCAGAGGACTTTGTTATACTCGAACAGTGGACTTTTTTATACTGGATCAATGGACTTTGTTATACTCAATGAGGGGTCTTTGGTATACTCGATCAGGGGACTTTGTTATTCTCGACCAGGGGACTTTGTTATACTTGACCAGGGGACTTTGTTATACTCGATCAGGGCACTTTGTTATACTCAACCAGGGGACTTTTTTTAAATTAATCAGGGGACTTTGTCATACTCGATCAGGGGAATTTTGTTATACTCGATCAGGGGTCTTTTTTATACTCGACCAGAGGACTTTGTTATACTCGATCAGGGGATATGTTATACTCGATCAGTGGACTTTGTTATACTCGATTAGGGGCCTTTGTTATACTCGATCAGGGATATGTTGCGCTCGATCAGGGGACTTTGTTATACTGAACCAGAGGACTTTGTTATACTCGATCAAGGAACTTTGTTTTACTCAACCAGGGGACATTTTTAAAATTAATCAGGGGACTTTATCATACTCGATCAGGGGAATTTTGTTATACTCGATCAGGGGATATGTTATACTCGATCAGGGACTTTGTTATACTCTACCAGAGGACTTTGTTATACTCGATCAGGGGACTTTGTTATACTCGATGAGGGGCTTTTGTTATCCTCGATCAGGGGACTTTTTTATACTCGACCAGCGGACTTTGTTGTACTCGATCAGGGGACTTTGTTATACTCGACCAGACGACTTTGTTATACTCGATCAGGGGATATGTTATACTCGACGAGGGGACTTTGCTATACTTGATTAGGGGACTTTGTTATACTCGATCAGGGGAATTTTGTTATACTCGATGAGAGGACTTTGTTATACTCAACCAGGGGCCTTTGTTATACTCAACCAGGGGCCTTTGTTATACTCGATAAGAAAACTTTGTTATACTCGACCAATGGACTTTGTTATACTCGATCAAGGGACTTTTGTTATACTCGATCAGGGGACATTGTTATACTCGTCCAGGGGCCTTTGATATACTCGATTAGGGGACTTTGTTATACTCGATAAGGGGACTTTGTTATACTCGATAAGGGGTCTTTGTTACACCCGATCAGGAGACTTTGTTATACTCGACCAGGGGGCTTTGTTATACTCGGGCAGGGGACTTTCTAATACTCGAGAAGGGGGCTGTGTTATACTCGATCAGGGGACCTTGCTATACTCGACCACGGGACTTTGTTATACTCGATCAGGGGACTTTGTTATACTCGACCATTGGACTTTTTTATACTTGACCAATGGACTTTGTTATACTCGATGAGGGGCTTTTGTTATACTTGATCTGGCGACTTTGTTATACTCGAGTAGGGGATTTTGTTATAGTCCATCAGGGGACTTTTTTATACTCGACCAGAGGACTTTGTTATAATCGATCAGGGGACTTTGTTATACTCGTCTAGGGGACTTTTTTAAACTTGACCAATGGACTTTGTTATACCCAATGAGGGGCCTTTGATATACTCGATCAGGGGACTTTGTTATACTCGACCAGGGGACTTTTGTTATAATCGATCAGGGGACTTTGTTATGCTCGATATGGGGACTTTGTTATACTGGGCCAGGGGACTTTTTTATACTCGATGATGCGACTTTGTTATACTCGATCAGGGACTTTTGTTATACTCGATCAGGGGAATTTGTTATACTCGAACAGGGGCCTTTGTTATACTCGAGCAGAGGACTTTGTTATACTCCATCAGGGGACTTTGTTATACTGGAACAGGGGACTTTGTTATTCTCGATCAGGGACTTTAATATACTCGTCTAGGGGGCTTTTTTATACTCGATGAACAGATATGTTCTACTCGATCAGGGGACTTTGTTATACTGGACCAGGGGACTTTGGTATACTCGATCAGGGGACTTTGCTATACTCGATCAGGGGGCTTTAATATACTCGTCTAGGGGGCTTTTTTATACTCAATCAGGGGACTTTGTTATACGCGATCAGGGGACTTTGTCTTACTCGATCAGGGCCCTTTGCTATACTCGCCCAGGGGACTTTGTTATAATCGATCAGGGGACTTTGTTATGCTCGATATGGGGAATTTGTTATACTGGGCCAGGGGACTTTTTTGTATTCGATGAGGGGACTTTGTTACGCTCGATCAGGGACTTTTGTTATACTCGATGAGGGGACTTTGTAATACTCGACCAGGGGCCTTTGTTATACTCGATTAGAAAGCTTTGTTATACTCCACCAGGGGACTTTGCTACACTCCACGAGGGACTTTGTTATACTCGATCAGGGGATATGTTATATTCTACCAGGGGACTTTGTTATGCTCGATCTGAGGACTTTCTTATACTGCGCCAGGAGACGTTGTTATACTCGATGAGGGGATATGTTATACTCGATGAGGGGACTTTGTTATAGTGGACCAGGGAACTTTGTTATACTCGATCAGGGGACTTTGTTATACTCGATCAGGGGACTTTGTTATACTCGTCCAGGGGGCTTTGTTATACTAGGATCAGGGGACTTTGTTATTCTCGACCAGGGGACATTTTTATACTCGACCAGATGCCTTTGTTATACTCGGTCAGGGGACTTTGTTATGCTCGATCTGGGGACTTTGTTATACGAAGCCAGGGGACTTTGTTATACTCGATCAGGGGACTTTGTTATACTCGACCAGGGGACTTTTTTATTCTTGATCAGGGGACTTTGTCATACTCGATCAGTGGACATTCCTATATTTGACCAAAGGACTTTGCTATACTTGATGAGGGGCCTTTGTTATACTCTATCAGGGGACTTTGTTATACTCGACCAGAGGACTTTGTTATACTCGATCAGAGGATATGTTATACTCGATCAGGGGACTTTGTTATACTCGATCAGGGGACTTTGTTTTACTTGATTAGGGGACTTTTTATACTCGATCAAAGGACTTTGTTATACTCGGTTCAGGGGACTTTGTTATACTCGTCCAGGGGGCTTTGTTATACTAGGATCAGTGGACTTTGTTATGCTTGATCAGGGGACTTTGTCTTACTCGACCAGGGGACTTTGTTATAATTGATTAGGGAACTTTGTTATGCTCGATCTGGGGCTTTGTTAAACTGGGCCACGAAACGTTGTTATACTCGATCAGGGGACTTTTGTTATACTCGATCAGGGGACTTTGTTATACTCGACCAGAGGCCTTTGTTATACTCTATCAGGGGACTTTGTTATACTCGATAAGGTGACTTTGTTATACTCGATAAGGGGAATTTGTTATACTCGATAAGGGGACTTAATGTTAGACTCGAACTGGGGACTTTGTTATACTCGACCAGGGGTCTTTGTTATACTCGATTACGCGGCTTTGTTATAATCGATCAGGGGACTTTGTTATACTCGATGAGGGGCCTTTTTATACTCGACCAGAGGCCTTTGTTATACTAGATCAGGGATCTTTGTTATACTCGATTAGGGGCCTTTTTGGAGTCGATGAGGATCTTTGTTATACTCGATCAGAAGACTTTGTTATACTCCATCAGGGGACTTACTTATACTCGAGCAGGGGGCTTTGTTATACTTGATGAGGGGACTTTGTTTTGCACGATCAGGGGACTTTGTTATACTCGGCCAGGGGACTTTTTTATACTTGACCAATGGACTTTGTTATACTCGATGAGGGCCCTTTGTTATACTCGATCAGGGGACTTTGTTATACTCGAGCAGGGGACTTTGTTATACTCGATTAGGGGACTTTTTTATATTCGACCAGAGGAATTTGTTATACTCGATTAGGGGACTTTGTTATACTCGACCAAAGGACTTTTTTATACTTGACCAATGGACTTTGTTATACTCAATGAGGGGCCTTTTGTTATACTCGATCAGGGGACTTTGTTATACACGACCAGGGGACTTTGTTATACTCGATCAGGGGACTTTTTATACTCGACCAGAGGACTTTGTTATACTCGACCAGGGGATATGTTATACTTGATCAGGGGACTTTGTTATACTCAATCAGGGGACTTTGTTATACTCAATCAGTGGACTTTGTTATATTCGATTAGGGGCCTTTGTTATACTCGATGAGGGGGCTTTGTTTTACTTGACCAGGGGACTTTGCTATACTCGACCAGGGGACTTTGTTATACCCGATCAGGGGACTTTGTTATACTTGATTAGGCGACTTTTTCATACTTGATCAGGGGACTTTGTCATACTCGATCAGTGGACTTTCCTATATATGACCAATGGACTTTGCTATACTCGATGAGGGGCCTTTGTTATACTCGATCAGGGACTTTGTTATACTCGACCAGGGGACTTTGTTATACTCGATCAGGGAACTTTGTTATACTCGACCAGAGGACTCTGTTATACTCGATCAGGGGATATGTATACTCGATCAGGGGACTTTGTTATACTCGATCAGGGGTCTTTGTTATACTTGATTAGGGGACTTTGTTATACTCGATCAACGGACTTTGTTATACTTGATCAGAGGACTTTGTTATTCTCGACCAGGGGCCTTTGTTATACTCGATTAGAAAACTTTGTTATACTCGACCAGGGGCCTTTGTTATATTGGATTATAATACTTTGTTATACTCGACCAGGGGACTTTGTTATACTCCACCAGGGACATTGTTATACTCGATCAGGGAAAATGTTATACTCGATCAGGGGACTTTGTTATACTCGGTTCAGGTGTCTTTGTTATACTCGTCCAGTGGGCTTTGTTATACTTGGATCAGGGGACTTTGTTATACTCGATCAGGGGACTTTGTCTTACTCGATCAGGGCCCTTTGTTATGATCGACCAGGGGACTTTATTATAATCGATCAGGGGACTTTGTTATGCTCGATCTGAGGACTTTGTTATACTCGATCAGGGGACTTTGTTATACTCGTCCAGGGGGTTTTGTTATACTAGGATAAGGGGACTTTGTTATACTCGTCCAGGGGACTTTGTTATACTCGATCAGGAGAATTTGTTATACTCGATGAGGGGAGTTTGTTATACTCGTCCAGGGGTTTTTGTTATACTAGGATATGGGGGCTTTGTTATACTCGACCAGGGGCCTTTGATATACTCGGTCAGGGGACTGGGTTATGCTCGATCTGGGGACTTTGTTATACTGGGCCAGAAGACTTTGTTATACTCGATCAGGGGATATGTTATACTCGATCAGGGGACTTTGTTATACTGGACCAGGGGACTTTGTTATACTCGATCAGGGGACTTTGTTATACTCGATCAGGGAATTTGTTATACTCGTCCAGGGGGCTTTGTTATACTAGGATCAGGGGACTTTGTTATACTCGATTAAAAAACTTTGTTATACTCGACCAGGGGAGTTTGTTATACTCCACTAGGGACTTTGTTATACTCGATCAGGGGATATGTTATCCTCGATCAGGGGACTTTGTTATACTCTTCTAGGGGGCTTTTCTATACTCGATCAGGGACTTTGTTATACTCGATCAGGGGACTTTGTCTTACTCGATCATGGGACTATGTTATAATCGATCAGGGGACGTTTTTATGCTCAATATGGGGACTTTGATATTCTTGGCCTGGAGACTTTGTTATACTCGATCAGGGGATTTGTTCTACTCGATTAGGGGACTTTGTTATACTGGACCAGGGGACTTTGTTATACTCGATCAGGGGACTTTGTTATACTCGAACAGGGGACTTTGTCTTACTCGATCAGGGCCCTTTGCTATACTCGACCAGGGGACTTTGTTATAATCGATCAGGGGACTTTGTTATGCTCGATATGGGGACTTTGTTATACTGGGCCAGGGAACTTTTAGGTACTCGATCAGTGGACTTTGTTATACTCGACCAGAGGCCTTTGTTATACTCGATCAGGAGACTTTGTTATACTCCATAAGGGGAATTTGTAATACTCGATAAGGGGACTTAATGTTAGAGTCGAACACGGGCCTTTGTTATACTCGATCAGAGGCCTTTGTTATACTAGATCAGGGGACTTTGTTATACTCGATTAGGGGCCTTTTTTGGACTCGATGAGGGGCCTTTGTTATACTCGATCAACGGACTTTGTTATACTTGATCAGAGGACTTTGTTATTCTCGACCAGGGGCCTTTGTTATACTCGATTAGAAAACTTTGTTATACTCGACCAGGGGCCTTTGTTATATTGGATTAGAATACTTTGTTATACTCGACCAGGGGACTTTGTTATACTCCACCAGGGACATTGTTATACTCGATCAGGGAAAATGTTATACTCGATCAGGGGACTTTGTTATACTCGGTTCAGGTGTCTTTGTTATACTCGTCCAGTGGGCTTTGTTATACTTGGATCAGGGGACTTTGTTATACTCGATCAGGGGACTTTGTCTTACTCGATCAGGGCCCTTTGTTATGATCGACCAGGGGACTTTATTATAATCGATCAGGGGACTTTGTTATTCGATCTGAGGACTTTGTTATACTCGATCAGGGGACTTTGTTATGCTCGATCTGAGGGTTATACTCGATCAGGGGACTTTGTTATACTCGTCCAGGGGGTTTTGTTATACTAGGATAAGGGGACTTTGTTATACTCGTCCAGGGGACTTTGTTATACTCGATCAGGGGAATTTGTTATACTCGATGAGGGGAGTTTGTTATACTCGTCCAGGGGGTTTTGTTATACTAGGATATGGGGGCTTTGTTATACTCGACCAGGGGCCTTTGATATACTCGGTCAGGGGACTTTGTTATGCTCGATCTGGGGACTTTGTTATACTGGGCCAGAAGACTTTGTTATACTCGATCAGGGGATATGTTATACTCGATCAGGGGACTTTGTTATACTGGACCAGGGGACTTTGTTATACTCGATCAGGGGACTTTGTTATACTCGATCAGGGAATTTGTTATACTCGTCCAGGGGGCTTTGTTATACTAGGATCAGGGGACTTTGTTATACTCGATTAAAAAACTTTGTTATACTCGACCAGGGGAGTTTGTTATACTCCACTAGGGACTTTGTTATACTCGATCAGGGGATATGTTATCCTCGATCAGGGGACTTTGTTATACTCTTCTAGGGGGCTTTTCTATACTCGATCAGGGACTTTGTTATACTCGATCAGGGGACTTTGTCTTACTCGATCATGGGACTATGTTATAATCGATCAGGGGACGTTTTTATGCTCAATATGGGGACTTTGATATTCTTGGCCTGGAGACTTTGTTATACTCGATCAGGGGATTTGTTCTACTCGATTAGGGGACTTTGTTATACTGGACCAGGGGACTTTGTTATACTCGATCAGGGGACTTTGTTATACTCGATCAGGGACTAGTTATACTCGTCTAGGGATCTTTTTTATACTCGATTACGGGACTTTGTTATACTCGAACAGGGACTCTTTTTGCTATACTCGACCAGGGGACTTTGTTATAATCGATCAGGGGACTTTGTTATGCTCGATATGGGGACTTTGTTATACTGGGCCAGGGAACTTTTAGGTACTCGATCAGGGGACTTTGTTATACTCGACCAGAGGCCTTTGTTATACTCGATCAGGGGACTTTGTTATACTCGATAAGGGGAATTTGTAATACTCGATAAGGGGACTTAATGTTAGAGTCGAACACGGGCCTTTGTTATACTCGATCAGAGGCCTTTGTTATACTAGATCAGGGGACTTTGTTATACTCGATTAGGGGCCTTTTTTGGACTCGATGAGGGGCCTTTGTTATACTCGATCAGGAGACTTTGTTATACTCGATCAGGGGACTTTCTTATACTCGAGCAGGGGGCTTTGTTATACTTGATCAGGGGACTTTGTTATACTCGATCAGGAGGCTTTGTAATACTTGATGAGGGGACTTGCTATACTCGACCAGGAGACTTTGTTATGCACGATCATGGGACTTTGTTACACTCGACCAGGCGACTTTTTCATACTTGATCAGGGCACTTTGTCATACTCGATCAATGGACTTTCCTATATTTGACCAATGGACTTTACTATACTCGATGAGGGGCCCTTTGTTATACTCGATCAGGGACTTAGTGATACTCCACCAGTGGACTTTTTTAAACTTGACCAATGGACTTTGTTATACTCGATGAGGGCCCTTTGTTATACTCGATCAGGGAACTTTGTTATACTCGAGCAGGGGACTTTGTTATACTCGATCAGGGGACTTTTTATACTCGACCTGAGGACTTTGTTATACTCGATTAAGGGACTTTGTTATACTCGACCAGGGGACTTTTTTATACCTGACCAATGGACTTTGTTATACTCAATGAGGAGCCTTTGTTATACTTGATCAGGAGACTTTGTTATACTCGATCAGGGGACTTTTTTATACTCGACCAGAGGACTTTGTTATACTCGACCAGGGGATATGTTATACCTGATCAGGGGACTTTGTTATACTCAACCACAGGAGTTTGTTATACTCAATCAGGGGACTTTGTTATACTCAATCAGGGGACTTTGTTATATTCGATTAGGGGCCTTTGTTATACTCGATGAGGGGGCTTTGTTTTACTCGACCAGGGGACTTTGCTATACTCGACCAGGGGACTTTGTTATACCCGATTAGGGGACTTTGTTACACTCGACCAGGCGACTTTTTCATACTTGATCAGGGGACTTTGTCATACTCGATCAGTGGACTTTCCTATATTTGACCAATGGACTTTACTATACTCGATGAGGGGCCCTTTGTTATACTCGATCAGGGACTTAGGGATACTCCACCAGGGGACTTTGTTATACTCGATCAGGAGACTTTGTTATACTCGACCAGAGGACTTTGTTATACTAGATCAGGGGATATGTTATACTCGATCAGGAGACTTTGTTATACTCGATCAGGGGACTTTGTTATACTTGATTAGGGGACTTTGTTATACTCGATCAAAGGACTTTGTTATACTTAATCAGAGGACTTTGTTATACTCGACCAGGGGCCTTTGTTGTACTCGAATAGAAAACATTGTTATACTCGACCAGGGGCCTTTGTTATTCTCGATTAGTAAACTTTGTTACACTCGACCAGGGGACTTTGTTATACTCCACCAGGGACTCTGTTATACTCGATCAGGGGATATGTTGTACTCGATCAGCGCCCTTTGTTATACTCGACCAGGGGACTTTGTTATAATCGATTAGGGGACTTTGTTATGCTCGATCTGGGGACTTTGTTAAACTGGGCCACGAGACTTTGTTATACTCGATCAGGGGACTTTTGTTATACTCGATCAGCGGACTTTGTTATACTCGACCAGAGGCCTTTGTTATACTCGATCAGGGGACTTTGTTATACTCGATAAGGGGACTTTGTTATACTCGATAAGGGGAATTTGTTATACTCGATAAGGGGAGTTAATGTTAGACTCGAACAGGGGACTTTGTTATACTCGACCAGGGGACTTTGTTATACTCCACCAGGGACTTTGTTATACTCGATCAGGGGATATGTTATACTCGATCAGGGGACGTTGTTATACTCGGTTCAGGTGTCTTTGTTATACTCGTCCAGTGGGCTCTGTTATACTAGGATCAGGGGACTTTGTTACACTCGATCAGGGGACTTTGTGTTACTCGATCAGGGCCCTTTGTTATAATCGATCAGGGGACTTTATTATAATCGATCAGGGGACTTTGTTATGCTCGATCTGACGGCTTTGTTATACTGCGCCAGGAGACGTTGTTATACTCGATGAGGGGATATGTTATACTCGATCAGGGGACTTTGTTATACTGGACCAGGGGACGTTGTTATACTCGATGAGGGGATATGTTATACTCGATCAGGGGACTTTGTTATACTGGGCCAGGAGACTTTGTTATACTCGAGGAGGGGATATGATATGCTCGATTAGGGGACTTTGTTATACTGGACCAGGGGGCTTTGTTATACTCGATCAGGGGACTTTGTTATATTCGATCAGGGGAATTTGTTATACTCATCCAGGGGGCTTTGTTATACTAGGATCAGGGGACTTTGTTATACTCGGTTAGAAAACTTTGTTTTACTCGACCAGGGGACTTTGTTATACTCCACCAGGGACTATTCTTATACTCGATCAGGGGATATGTTATACGCGATCAGGGGACTTTGTTATAATCGATCAGGGGACGTTGTTATGCTCAATCTGGGGACTTTGTTATTCTGGGCCTGGAGACTTTGTTATACTCGATCAGGGGATTTGTTCTACTCGATTAGGGGACTTTGTTATACTGGACCAGGGGGCTTTGTTATACTCGATCAGGGGATTTTGTTATACTCGATCAGGGGACTTGTTATACTCGTCTAGGGGGCTTTTTTATACTCGATTAGGGGACTTTGTTATACTAGAACAGGGGACTTTGTTATACTCGACCAGAGGACTTTGTTATACTCGATCAGGGGATATGTTATACTCGATCAGGGGACTTTGTTATACTCAATCAGGGGACTTTGTTATACTTGATTAGGGGACTTTGTTATACTCGATCAAAGGACTTTGTTATACTTAATCAGAGGACTTTGTTATACTCGACCAGGGGCCTTTGTTATACTCGATTAGAAAACTTTGTTACACTCGACCAGGGGACTTTGTTATACTCCACCAGGGACTTTGTTATACTCTATCAGGGGATATGTTATACTCGATCAGGGTACTTTGTTATACTAGGTTCAGGGGACTTTGTTATACTCGTCCAGCGGGCTTTGGTATACTAGGATCAGGGGACTTTGTTATGCTCGATCAGGGGACTTTGTCTTACTCGATCAGGGCCCTTTTTTATACTCGACCAGGGGAATTTGTTATAATCGATTAGGGGACTCTGTTATGCTCGATCTAGGGACTTTATTAAACTGGGCCAGGAGACGTTGTTATACTCGATCAAGGGATATGTTATACTCGATCAGGGGACTTTATTATTCTGGACCAGGGGACTTTTTTATACTTGACTGCTGGACTTTGTTATACTCGATGAGGGGCCTGTGTTATACTCGATCAGGGGACTTTGGTATACTCGATCAGGGGACTCTTTATACTCGACCAGAGGACTTTGTTATATACGATTAGGGAACTTTCTTATAATCGACCAGGGGACTTTTTTATACTTGACCAATGGACTTTGTTATACTCAATAAGGGGCCTTTGTTATACTCGATCAGGGGAGTTTGGTATACACGACCAGGGGACTTTGTTATACGCGATCAGGGGACTTTTTTATACTCGACCAGAGGACTTTGATATACTCGATCAGGGGATATGTTATACTCGATCAGGGGACTTTGTTATACTCAACCAGAGGTCTTTGTTATACTTAATCAGGGGACTTTGTTATACTCGATTAGGGGCCTTTCTTATACTCGATGAGGGGGCTTTGTTATACTAGACCAGAAGCCTTTGTTATACTCGATTAGGGAGTTGTTATACTCGATAAGAGGAATTTGTTATACTCGATAAGGGGAAATTGTTTTACTCGATAAGGGGACTTTTTTAGTCTCGAACAGGGGACTTTGTTATACTCGACCAGGGGTCTTTCTTATACTCGATTAGGCGGCTTTGTTATACTCGATTAGGGGACTTTCTTATACTCGATGAGGGGCCTTTGTTATACTCGATCAGGGGCCTTTGTTTACTAGAACAAGGGACTTTGTTATACTCGATTAGAGGTCTGTTTTGGACTCGATCAGGGGACATTGGTATACTCGAGCAGGGGGCTTTGTTATACTCGATCAGGGGACTTTGTTATACTCGATCATGAGGCTTTGTTATACTCGATTAAGGGACTTTGCTATACTCGACCAGGGGACTTTGTTATACTCGAGCAGGGGGCTTTGTTATACTCGATTAGGGGACTTTGTTATACTCGATCAGGAGACTTTGTTATACTCGATCAGGGGACTTTGCTATATTCGACCAGGGGACATTCTTATACTCGATCAGAGGACTTTGTTATACTCGACCGTGGAACTTTTTTATACTTGACCAATGGACTTTGTTATACTCGATGAGGGGCCTTTGTTATTCTCGATGAGGGGACTTTGTTATACTCCATCAGGGGACTTTGTTATACTCGATGAGGGGACTTTTTTATACTCGATGAGGGGACTTTTTTATACTCGACCAGAGGACTTTGTTATACTCAATCAGGGGATATGTTATACTTGATCAGTGGACTTTGTAATACTCAACCAGGGGCCTTTCTTATACTCGACCAGAGGACTTTGTTATACTCGATCAGGGGATATGTTATACTCGAACAGGGGACTTTGTTATACTCATCCAGAGTACTTTGTTATACTCGATGAGGGGACTTTGTTATACTCAATCAGGGGACTTCGTTATACTCGATTAGGGGCCTTTGTTATACTAGACCAGGGGACTTTGTTATACTCGATCAGGGGACATTGTTATACTCGACCAGGGGGCTTTTTTATTCTTGATCAGGGGACTTTGTCATACTCGATCAGTGGACATTACTATATTTGACCAATGGACTTTGCTATACTCGATGAGGGGCCTTTGTTATACTCGATCAGGGGACTTTGTTATTCTGGACCAGGGGACTTTTTTATACTTGACTAATGGACTTTGTTATACTCGATGAGGGGCCTGTGTTATACTCGATCAGGGGACTTTGTTATACTCGATCAGGGGACTTTTTTATACTCGACCAGAGGACTTTGTTATATACGATTAGGGGACTTTCTTATAATCGACCAGGGGACTTTTTTATACTTGACCAATGGACTTTGTTATACTCAATGAGGGCCCTTTTTTATACTCGATCAGGGGAATTTGTTATAATCGATTAGGGGCCTCTGTTATGCTCGATCTAGGGACTTTGTTAAACTGGGCCAGGAGACGTTGTTATACTCGATCAAGGGATATGTTATACTCGATCAGGGGACTTTGTTATTCTGGACCAGGGGACTTTTTTATACTTGACTAATGGACTTTGTTATACTCGATGAGGGGCCTGTGTTATACTCGATCAGGGGACTTTGTTATACTCGATCAGGGGACTTTTTTATACTCGACCAGAGGACTTTGTTATATACGATTAGGGGACTTTCTTATAATCGACCAGGGGACTTTTTTATACTTGACCAATGGACTTTGTTATACTCAATGAGGGGCCTTTGTTATACTCGATCAGGGGAGTTTGGTATACACGACCAGGGGACTTTGTTATACGCGATCAGGGGACTTTTTTATACTCGACCAGAGGACTTTGTTATACTCGATCAGGGGATATGTTATACTCGATCAGGGGACTTTGTTATACTCAACCAGAGGACTTTGTTATACTTAATCAGGGGACTTTGTTATACTCGATTAGGGGCCTTTCTTATACTCGATTAGGGAGTTGTTAAACTCGATAAGAGGAATTTGTTGTACTCGATAAGGGGAATTTGTTTTACTCGATAAGGGGACTTTTTTAGACTGGAACAGGGGACTTTGTTATACTCGACCAGGGGTCTTTGTTATACTCGATTAGGCGGCTTTGTTATACTCGATTAGGGGACTTTCTTATACTCGATGAGGGGCCTTTGTTATACTCGATCAGGGGCCTTTGTTTACTAGACCAAGGGACTTTGTTATACTCGATTAGAGGTCTGTTTTAGACTCGATCAGGGGACTTTGTTATACTCAAGCAGGGGGCTTTGTTATACTCGATCAGGGGACTTTGTTGTACTCGATCAGGAGGCTTTGTGATACTCGATCAGGGGACTTTGCTATACTTGACCAGGGGACTTTTTTATACTCGAGCAGGGGGCTTTGTTATACTCGATTAGGGGACTTTGTTATATTCCATCAGGAGACTTTGTTATACTCGATCAGGGGACTTTGCTATACTCGACCAGGGGACATTCTTATACTCGATCAGGTGACTTTGTTATACTCGACCGTGGAAGTTTTTTATACTTGACCAATGGAATTTGTTATACTCGATGAGGGGCCTTTGTTATACTCGATGAGGGGACTTTGTAATACTTCATCAGGGGACTTTGTTATACTCGATGAGGGGACTTTTTTATACTCGACCAGAGGACTTTGTTATACTCAATCAGGGGATATGTTATACTTGATCAGGGGACTTTGTAATAATCAACCAGGGGACTTTGTTATACTCGATCAGGTGACTTTGTTATACTCGATCAGGGGACTTTGTTATACTCGATTAGGGGCCTTTCTTATACTCGACTAAAGGACTTTGTTATACTCGATCAGGGGATATGTTATACTCGATGAGGGGACTTTGTTATACTCATCCAGAGTACTTTGTTATACTCGATGAGGGGACTTTGTTATACTCAATCAGGGGACTTCGTTATACTCGATTAGGGGCCTTTGTTATACTAGACCAGGACTTTGTTATACTCGATCAGGGGACTTTGTTATACTCGACCAGGGGGCTTTTTTATTCTTGATCAGGGGACTTTGTCATACTCGATCAGTGGACATTACTATATTTGACCAATGAACTTTGCTATACTCGATGAGGGGCCTTTGTTATACTCGATCAGGGGACTTTGTTATACTCGACCAGGGGACTTTGTTATACTCGATGAGGGGACTTTGTTATACTCGACCAGAGGACTTTGTTGTATTCGATCAGGGGATATGTTATACTCGATCAGGGGACTTTGTTATACTCGATCAGGGGACTTTGTTTTACTTGATTAGGGGACTTTTTTATACTCGATCAAAGGAATTTGTTATACTTGATTGGAGGACTTTGTTATACTCGACCAGGCGCCTTTGTTATACTCGATTAAAAAATTTGTTATACTCGACCAGGGGACTTTGTTATACTCCACCAGGGACTCTGTTATACTCGATCAGGGGATATGTTATACTCGATCAGGGGACTTTGTTATACTCGTCCAGGGTCTTTGTTATACTAGGATCAGGGGACTTTGTTATGCTTGATCAGGGGACTTTGTTTTACTCGATCAGGGCCCTTTGTTAAACTCGACCAGGGGACTTTGTTATAATCGATTAGGGGACTTTGTTATGCTCGATCTGGGGACTTTGTTAAACTGGGTCACGTGACGTTGTTATACTCGATCAGGGGACTTTTGTTATACTCGATCAGCGGACTTTGTTATACTCGACCAGAGGCCTTTTTTATACTCGATCAGGGGACTTTGTTAGACTCGATAAGGGGACTTTGTTATATTCGATAAGGGGAAAATATTATAGTCGATAAGGGGACTTAATGTTACTCTCGAACAGTGGACTTTGTTATACTCGACCAGGGGACTTTGTTATACTCGATTAGGCGGCTTTGTTATAATCGATTAGGGGAATATATTATACTGGATAAGGGGACTTAATGTTAGACTCGAACAGGGGACTTTGTTATACTCGACCAGGGGATTTGTTATACTCGATTAGGCGGCTTTGTTATAATCGATTAGGGGAATATATTATACTGGATAAGGGGACTTAATGTTAGACTCGAACAAGGGACTTTGTTATACTAGATCAGGGAACTTTGTTATACTCGATTTGGGGCCTTTTTTAGACTCGATGAGGGTCTTTGTTATACTCGATCAGGAGACTTTGTTATACTCCATCAGGGGACTTACTTATACTCGAGCAGGGGGCTTTGTTATACTCGATCAGGGGACTTTGTTATACTCGATCAGGAGGATTTGTTTTACTTGATGAGGGGACTTGCTATACTCGACCAGGAGACTCTGTTATGAACGATCAGGGGACTTTGTTATACTCGACCAGGAGTCTTTGTTATACTCCACCAGGGGACTTTTTGATACTTGATCAGGAGACTTTGTCATACTTGAGCAGAGGCCATTGTTATACTCGATTGGGTGACTTTGTTATACTCGATCAGAGTACTTTGTTATACTAGACCAGGTGACTTTGTTATACTCGATCAGGGGAGTTTGTTAAACTGGGCCAGGAGACGTTGTTATACTCGATCAGAGGATATGTTATACTCGATTAGGGGACTTTGTTATACTGGACCAGGGGACTTTGTTATACTCGATCAGGGGACTTTTTTATACTCGATCAGGGAATTTTGTTATACTCATCCAGGGAGCTCTGTTATACTCGATCAGGGCCCTTTGCTCTACCCGATTAGGGGACTTTGTTATACTCGATCAGGGGACTTTTGTTTCACTCGATCAGGGGACTTTGTAATACTCGCCATGGGCTTTTGTTATGCTCGATTAGAGGACTTTGTTATACTCGATAAGGGGACTTTGTTATACTCGATAAGTGGAATGTGTTATACTCGATAAGTTGACTTTGTTAGACTCGAATAGGGGACTTTGTTATACTCGACCAGGGGATATGTTATACTCGATCAGGGGACTTTGTTATACTCGATCAGGGGACTTTGTTATACTTGATTAGGGGACTTCGTTATACTCGATCAAAGGACTTTGTTATACTTGATCAGAGGACTTTGTTATACTCGACCAGGGGCCTTTGTTATACTCGATTAGAAAATTTTCTTATACTCGACCAGGGGCCTTTGTTATACTCGATTAGAATACTTTGTTATACTCGACCAGGGACTTTGTTATACTCCACCATGGACTTTGTTATACTCGATCAGGGGATATGTTATACTCGATCAGGGGACTTTCTTATACTCGGTTCAGGTGTCTTTGTTATACTCGTCCATTGGGCTTTGTTATACTAGCATCAGGGGACTTTGTTATACTCGATTAGGGGACTTTTTCTTACTTGATCAGGGCCCTTTGTTATAATCGACCAGGGGACTTTACTATAATCGATCAGGGGACTTTGTTATGCTCGATCTGAGGACTTTCTTATACTGCGCCAGGAGACGTTGTTATACTCGATGAAGGGATATGTTATACTCGATCAGAGGACTTTGTTATACTGGACCAGGGGACTTTGTTATACTCGATCAGGGGACTTTGTTATACTCGATCAGGGGACTTTGTTATACTCGTCCAGGGGGCTTTGTTATACTAGGATCAGGGGACTTTGTTATTCTCGACCAGGGGACTTTGTTATACTCGACCAGAGGCCTTTGTTATACTCGGTCAGGGGACTTTATTATGCTCGATCTGGGGACTTTGTTATACTGGGCCAGGAGACTTTGTTATACTCGATCAGGGGATATGTTATACTCGATCAGGGGACTTTGTTATACTGACTTTGTTATACTCGATCAGGGGACTTTGTTATACTCGATCAGGGGAAATTGTTATATTCGTCCAAGGGGCTTTGTTATACTAGGATCAGGGGACTTTGTTATACTCGATTAGAAAACTTTGTTATACCCGACCAGGCGACTTTGTTATACTCCACCAGGGGCGTTGTTATGCTCAATCTGGGGACTTTGTTATTCTGGGCCTGGAGACTTTGTTATACTCGATCAGGGGATTTGTTCTACTCGATTAGGGGACTTTGTTATACTGGACCAGGGGACTTTGTTATACTCGATCAGGGGACTTTGTTATACTCGATTAGGGGACATTGTTTACTCGACCAGGGGACTTTGTTATACTCGATGAAGGGACTTTGTTATACTCGTCTAGGGGGCTTTTTTATACTCAATCAGGGGACTTTGTTATACTCGACCAGGGGACTTTGTTTTAATCGATCAGGGGACTTTGTTATACTCGATTAGGGGACTTGTTATACTCGTCTAGGGGCTCTTTTATACTCAATCAGGGGACTTTGTTATACTCGATCAGGGGACTTTTGTTATACTCGATCAGGGGACTTTGTTATACTCGACCAGAGGCCTTTGTTATACTCGATCAGGGGACTTTGTTATACTCGATAAGGAGACTTTGTTATACTCAATAAGGGGAATTTGTTATACTCGATAAAGGGACTTACTGTTAGACTCGAACACGGACCTTTGTTATACTCGATCAGAGGCCTTTGTTATACTAGATCAAAGGACTTTGTTATACTCGATTAGGGGCCTTTTTTGGACTCGATGAGGGGCCTTTGTTATACTCGATCAGGAGACTTTGTTATACTCGATCAGGGGACTTTCTTATACTCGATCAGGGGGCTTTGTTATACTTGATCAGGGAACTTTGTTATACTCGATCAGGAGGATTTGTTATACTTAATCAGGGGACTTGCTATACTCGACCAGGAGACTTTGTTATGCACGATCAGGGGACTTTGTTATACTCGGCCAGGGGACTTTTTTATACTTGACCAATGGACTTTGTTATACTCGATGTGGGCCCTTTGTTATGCTCGATCAGGGGACTTTGTTGTATCGAGCAGTGGACTTTGTTATACTCGATCAGAGGAATTTTATACTCGACCAGAGGACTTTGTTACACTCGATTAGGGGACTTTGTTATACTCGACCAGGGGACTTTTTTATACTTGACCAATGGATTTTGTTATACTCAATGAGGGGCTTTTGTTATACTCGATCAGGGGACTTTGTTATACGCAATCAGGGGACCTTTTTATACTCGACCAGAGGACTTTGTTATACTCGACCAGAGGATATGTTATACTCGATCAGGGGATTTTGTTATACTCAACCAGAGGACTTTGTTATACTCAATAAGGGGACTTTGTTATACTCAATCAGGGGACTTTGTTATACTCGATTAGGGGCCTTTGTTATACTCGATGAGGGGGCTTTGTTTTACTCGACCAGGGGACTTTGCTATACTCGACCAGGGGACTTTGTTATACCTGATCAGGGGACTTTGTTATTCTCGACCAGGCGACTTTTTCATACTTGATCAGGGGACTTTGTCAGACTCGATCAGTGGACTTTCCTATATTTGAGCAACGGACTTTTCTATACTCCATGAGGGGTCTCTGTTATACTCGATGAGGGACTTTGTTATACTCGACCAGGGGACTTTGTTATACTCGATCAGGGGATAGGTTATACATGATCAGGGGACTTTGTTATACTCGATCAGGGGACTTTGTAACACTTGATCGGGGGACTTTGTTATACTCGACCAGAGGCCTTTGTTATACTCGATTAGAAAACTTTGTTATACTCGACCAGGGGCCTTTGTTATAATCGATTAGAAAACTTTGTTATACTCGACCAGGGGACTTTGTTATACTCCACAAGTGACTTTGTTATACTCGATCAGGGGATATGTTATACTCGATCAGGGGACTTTGTTATACTCGGTTCAGGTGTCTTTGTTATACTCGTCCAGTGGGCTTTCTTATACTAGGATCAGGGGACTTTGTTATACTCGATCAGGGGACTTTGTCTTACTCGATGAGGGCCCTTTGTTATACTCGATCAAAGGACTTTGTTATACTTGATCAGAGGAATTTGTTATACTCGACCAGGGGCCTTTGTTATACTCGATTAGAAAACTTTGTTATACTCGACCAGGGGCCTTTGTTATACTCGATTAGAAAACTTTGTTATACTCGACCAGGGAATTTGTTATACTCCACCAGGGACTTTGTTATACTCGATATGGGGATATGTTATACTTGATCAGGGGACTTTGTTATACTCGGTTCAGGGGACTTTGTTATGCTCGATCAGGGGACTTTGTCTTACTCGATCAGGGCCCTTTGTTGTACTCACCAGGGGAATTTGTTATAATCGATTAGGGGACTCTGTAATGCTCGATCTAGGGACTTTGTTATACTGGACCAGGGGACTTTGTTATACTGGACCAGGGGACTTTTTTATACTTGACTAATGGACTTTGTTATACTCGATGAGTGGCCTTTGTTATACTCGATCAGGGGACTTTGTTATACTCGATCAGGGGACATTGTTTACTCGACCAGGGGACTTTGTTATACTCGATGAAGGGACTTTGTTATACTCAACCAGAGGACTTTGTTATACTCAATCAGGGGACTTTGTTATACTCAATCAGGGGACTTTGTTATACTCGATTAGGGGCCTTTGTTATACTCGATGAGGGGGCTTTGTTTTACTCGGCCAGGGGACTTTGCTATACTCGACTAGGCGACTTTGTTATACCCGATCAGGGGACTTTGTTATACTCGACCAGGCGACTTTTTCATACTTGGTCAGGTGACTTTGTCAAACTCGATCAGTGGACTTTCCTATATTTGAGCAACGGACTTTTCTATACTCCATGAGGGGTCTCTGTTATACTCGATGAGGGACTTTGTTATACTCGACCAGGGGACTTTGTTATACTCGATCAGGGGATAGGTTATACATGATCAGGGGACTTTGTTATACTCGATCAGGGGACTTTGTTATACTTGATCAGGGGACTTTGTTATACTCGACCAGGGGCCTTTGTTATACTCGATTAGAAAACTTTGTTATACTCGACCAGGGGCCTTTGTTATAATCGATTAGAAAACTTTGTTATACTCGACCAGGGGACTTTGTTATACTCCACAAGGGACTTTGTTATACTCGATCAGGGGATATGTTATACTCGATCAGGGGACTTTGTTATACTCGGTTCAGGTGTCTTTGTTATACTCGTCCAGTGGGCTTTCTTATACTAGGATCAGGGGACTTTGTTATACTCGATCAGGGGACTTTGTCTTACTCGATGAGGGCCCTTTGTTATACTCGACCAGGGGACTTTGATATAATCGATCAGGGGACTTTGTTATGCTCGATCTGAGGACTTTGTTATACTGCGCCAGGAAACGTTGTTATACTCGATGAGGGGATATGTTATACTCGATCAGGGGACTTTGTTATACTAGGATCAGGGGACTTTGTTATTCTCGACCAGGGGACTTTATTATACTCGACCAGAGGCTTTTGTTATACTCGGTCAGGGGACTTTGTTATGCTCGATCTGGGACTTTGTTATACTGGGCTAGGAGACTTTGTTATGCTTGATCAGGGGATATGTGATACTCGATCAAGGGACTTTGTTATCCTGGACCAGAAGACTTTGTTATTCTCGATGAGGGGACTTTGTTATACTCAATCAGGGGAATTTGTTATACTCGTCCAGGGGGCTTTGTTATACCAGGTTCAGGGGACTTTGTTATACTCGATTAGAAAACTTTGTTATAGTCGACCAGGGGACTTTGTTATACTCCACCAGGGACTTTGTTATACTCGATCAGGGGATATGTTATACTCGATCAGGGGTCTTTGTTATACTCGGTTCAGGTGTCTTTGTTATACCCGTCCATTGGGTTTTGTTATACTAGGATCAGGGGACTATTTTATACTCGATCAGGGGACTATGTCTTACTCGATCAGGGCCCTTTGTTATACTCGACCAGGGGACTTTGTGATAATCGATCAGGGGACTTTGTTATGCTCGATCTGAGGACTTTGTTATACTGCGCCAGGAGACGTTGTTATACTCGATGAGTGGATATGTTATGCTCGATCTGGGGACTTTGTTAAACTGGGCCAGGATACTTTGTTATAGTCGATCAGGGGATATGTTATACTCGATCAGGGGACTTTGTTATACTGGACCAGGGGACTTTTTTATACTTGACTAATGGACTTTGTTATACTCGATGAGGGGCCTTTGTTATACTCGATCAGGGGACATTGTTATACTCGACCAGAGGACTTTGTTATACTCGATCAGGTGATATGTTATACTCGATCAGGGGACTTTGTTATACTCGATCAGAGGACTTTTTTATACTCGACGAGGGGCCTTTGTTATACTTGATTAGAATACTTTGTTATACTCGACCAGGAGATTTGTTATACTCGATCAGGGGACTTTGTTATACTTCGCCTGGAACTTTGTTATATTCGATCAGGGGATATGTTATACTCGATCAGGGGACTTTGTTATACTCGATCAGGGGTCTTAGTTGTACTCGTCCAGGGGGCTTTGTTATACTCGGTCAGGGGACTTTGTTATACTCGATCAGGGGACTTTGTTGAACTCAATCAGGGCCCTTGTTATACTCGACCAGGGGACTTTGTTATAATCGATTAGGGGACTTTGTTATGCTCGATCTGGGGACTTTGATATACTGCGCCAGGAGACGTTGTTATTCTCGATGAGGGGATATGTTATACTCGATCAGGGGACTTTGTTATACTGGGCCAGGGGACTTTGTTATATTCGATCAGGGGACTTTGTTATTCTCAACCAGGGGACTTTGTTATACTCGACCAGACGCCTTTGTTATACTCGATCAGGGGACTTTGTTATACTGGACCAGGGGACTTTGTTATACTCGTTAGGGGACTTTGTTATACTATGATCTGGGGACTTTGTTATTCTCGGCCAGGGGACTTTGTTATACTCGACGAGAGGCCTTTGTTATACTCGGTGTGGTAAATTTGTTATTAATCGATCAGGGGATTTTGTTATGCTCGATCTGGGGACTTTGTTATACTGGGCCTGGAGACTTTGTTATTCTCGATCAGGGGACTTTGTTACGCTCGATCTGGGGACTTTGTTATACTGCGCCAGGAGACGTTGTTATTCTCGATGAGGGGATATGTTATACTCGATCAGGGGACTTTGTTATACTGGACCAGGGGACTTTGTTATACTCGATCAGGGGACTTTGTTTTACTCGATTAGGGAATTTGTTATACTCGTCCAGGGGACTTTGTTATACTAGGATCAGGGGACTTTGTTATTCTCGACCAGGGGACTTTGTCATACTCGACCAGAGGCCTTTGTTATACTCGATCAGGGGACTTTGTTATACTGGACAAGGGGACTTTGTTATACTCGTACAGGGGCTTTGTTATACTAGGATCAGGGGACTTTGTTATTCTCGACCAGGGGACTTTGTTATACTCGACCAGAGGCCTTTGTTATACTCAGTGTGGGGACTTTGTTATAATCGATCAGGGGACTTTGTTATGATCGATCTGGGGACTTTGTTATACTGGGCCTGGAGACTTTGTTATACTCGATCAGGGAATATGTTATACTCGATCAGGGGACTTTGTCATACTGGACTAGGGGACTTTGTTATACTCGATCAGGGGACTTTGTTATACTCGATCAGGGAACTTTGTTATACTCAACTAGTGGGCTTTTTTATAGTCAATGAGGGGACTTTGTCATACTCGACCAGGGGACTTTGTTATAATCGATAAGGGGACTTTGTTATGCACGATATGGGCACTTTGTTACACTGGGCCAGGGGACTGTTTTGTCCTCGATCAGGGGACTTTGTTATATTGGACCAGGGGACTTTGTTATACTTGATCAGGGGACTTTGTTATAGTCGATAAAGGGACTTTGTTATACTCGATAAGGGGAAATTGTTATACTCGATAAGGGGACTTAATGTTAGACTCGAACAGGGGACTTTGTTATACTCGATTATGCGGCTTTGTTATATTCGATCAGGGTACTTTGTTATACTCGATGAGGGGCCTTTGTTATACTCGATCAGAGGCCTTTGTTATACTAGATTAGGGGACTTTGTTATACTCGATTAGGGGCCTCTTTTGGACTCGATCAGGAGACTTTGTTATACGCGATGAGGGGACTTTCTTATACTCGAGCAGGGGCTTTGTTATATTCGATCAGGGGACTTTGTTATACTCGATCAGGAGGCTTTGTTATACTTGATCAGGGACTTTGCTATACTCGACCAAGGGACTTTGTTATACACGATCAGGAGACTTTGTTATACTCGATCAGGGAATATGTTATACTCGATCAGGGGACTTTGTCATACTGGACTAGGGGACTTTGTTATACTCGATCAGGGGACTTTGTTATACTCGATCAGGGAACTTTCTTATACTCAACTAGTGGGCTTTTTTATAGTCAATGAGGGGACTTTGTCATACTCGACCAGGGGACTTTGTTATAATCGATAAGGGGACTTTGTTATGCACGATATGGGCACTTTGTTACACTGGGCCAGGGGACTGTTTTGTCCTCGATCAGGGGACTTTGTTATATTGGACCAGGGGACTTTGTTATACTTGATCCGGGGACTTTGTTATAGTCGATAAAGGGACTTTGTTATACTCGATAAGGGGAAATTGTTATACTCGATAAGGGGACTTAATGTTAGACTCAGACGAGGGACTTTGTTATACTCGATTATGCAGCTTTGTTATATTCGATCAGAATTGCTGTTATCCTCGATGAGGGCCTTTGTTATACTCGATCAGGGCGCTGTTATACTAGATTAGGGGACTTTATTTATACTCGATTAGGGGCCTCTTTTTGGACTCGATCAGGAACTTTGTTATCGCGATGAGGACTTTCTTATACTCGAGCAGGGGCTTTGTTATATTCGATCAGGGGACTTTGTTATACTCGATCAGGAGGCTTTATTATACTTGATCAGGGACTTTGCTATATACTCGACCAAGGGACTTTGTTATACGATCAGGAGACTTTGTTATACTCGATCAGGGAATATGTTATACTCGATCAGGGGACTTTGTCATACTGGACTAGGGGACTTTGTTATACTCGATCAGGGGACTTTGTTATACTCGATCAGGGAACTTTGTTATACTCAACTAGTGGGCTTTTTTATAGTCAATGAGGGGACTTTGTCATACTCGACCAGGGGACTTTGTTATAATCGATAAGGGGACTTTGTTATGCACGATATGGGCACTTTGTTACACTGGGCCAGGGGACTGTTTTGTCCTCGATCAGGGGACTTTGTTATATTGGACCAGGGGACTTTGTTATACTTGATCCAGGGGACTTTGTTATAGTCGATAAAGGGACTTTGTTATACTCGATAAGGGGAAATTGTTATACTCGATAAGGGGACTTAATGTTAGACTCGAACAGGGGACTTTGTTATACTCGATTATGCGGCTTTGTTATATTCGATCAGGGTACTTTGTTATACTCGATGAGGGGCCTTTGTTATACTCGATCAGAGGCCTTTGTTATACTAGATTAGGGGACTTTGTTATACTCGATTAGGGGCCTCTTTTGGACTCGATCAGGAGACTTTGTTATACGCGATGAGGGGACTTTCTTATACTCGAGCAGGGGCTTTGTTATATTCGATCAGGGGACTTTGTTATACTCGATCAGGAGGCTTTGTTATACTTGATCAGGGGACTTTGCTATACTCGACCAAGGGACTTTGTTATACACGATCAGGAGACTTTGTTATAAACAATGAGGGGCCTTTGTTATACTCGATCAGGGAACTTTGTTATACACGACCAGGGCACTTTGTTATACGCGATCAGGTGACTTTTTTATACTCGACCAGAGGACTTTGTTATACTCGAACCAGGGGACTTTTTTATACAGGACCAATGGACTTTGTTATACTGAATGAGGGGCCTTTGTTATGCTCGATCTGGGGACTTTGTTATACTGTGCCAGGAGACGTTGTTATTCTCGATGAGGGGATATGTTATACTCGATCAGGGGACTTTGTTATACTGTACCAGGGGACTTTGTTATACTCGATCCGGGGACTTTGTTATTCTCAACCAGGAGACTTTGTCATACTCGACCAGACGCCTTTGTTATACTCGATCAGGGGACTTTGTTATACTGGACCAGGGGACTTTGTTATACTCGTTAGGGGGCTTTGTTATACTATGATCAGGGGACTTTGTTATTCTCGGGCAGGGGACTTTGTTATACTCGACGAGAGGCCTTTGTTATACTCGTTGTGTGGAATTTGTTATAAATCGATCTGGGGACTTTGTTATGCTCGATCTGGGGACTTTGTTATACTGGGCCTGGAGACTTTGTTATTCTCGATCAGGGGACTTTGTTACGCTCGATCTGGGGACTTTGTTATACTGCGCCAGGAGACGTTGTTATTCTCGATGAGGGGATATGTTATACTCGATCAGGGGACTTTGTTATACTGGACCAGGGGACTTTGTTATAATCGATCAGGGGACTTTGTTATGCTCGATCTGTGGACTTTGTTATACTGCGCCAGGAGACGTTGTTATTCTCGATGAGGGGATATGTTATACTCCATCAGGGGACTATGTTATACTGGACCAGGGGACGTTGTTTTACTCGATTAGGGGACTTTGTTATACTCGATCATGGGACTTTGTCATACTCGTCCAGGGGGCTTTGTTATACTAGGATCAGGGGACTTTGTTATTCTCGACCAGGAGACTTTCTCATACTCGACCAGAGGCCTTTGTTATACTCGATCAGGGGACTTTGTTATACTGGACCAGGGGAATTTGTTATAATCGATTAGGGGACTCTGTAATGCTCGATCTAGGGACTTTGTTATACTGGACCAGGGGACTTTGTTATACTCGACCAGGGGCCTTTGTTATACTCGATTAGAAAACTTTGTTATACTCGACCAGGGGCCTTTGTTATACTCGATTAGAAAACTTTGTTATACTCGACCAGGGGACTTTGTTATATTCCACCAGGGACTTTGTTATACTCGATATGGGGATATGTTATACTTGATCAGGGGACTTTGTTTTACTCGGTTCAGGGGACTTTGTTATGCTCGATCAGGGGACTTTGTCTTACTCGATCAGGGCCCTTTGTTGTACTCGACCAGGGGAATTTGTTATAATCGATTAGGGGACTCTGTAATGCTCGACCTAGGGACTTTGTTATACTGGACCAGGGGACTTTGTTATACTGGACCAGGGGACTTTTTTATACTTGACTAATGGACTTTGTTATACTCGATGAGTGGCCTTTGTTATACTCGATCAGGGGACTTTGTTATACTCGATCAGGGGACATTGTTTACTCGACCAGGGGACTTTGTTATACTCGATGAAGGGACTTTGTTATACTCAACCAGAGGACTTTGTTATACTCAATCAGGGGACTTTGTTATACTCAATCAGGGGACTTTGTTATACTTGATTAGGGGCCTTTGTTATACTCGATGAGGGGGCTTTGTTTTACTCGGCCAGGGGACTTTGCTATACTCGACTAGGCGACTTTGTTATACCCGATCAGGGGACTTTGTTATACTCGACCAGGCGACTTTTTCATACTTGGTCAGGTGACTTTGTCAAACTCGATCAGTGGACTTTCCTATATTTGAGCAACGGACTTTTCTATACTCCATGAGGGGTCTCTGTTATACTCGATGAGGGACTTTGTTATACTCGACCAGGGGACTTTGTTATACTCGATCAGGGGATAGGTTATACATGATCAGGGGACTTTGTTATACTCGATCAGGGGACTTTGTAACACTTGATCAGGGGACTTTGTTATACTCGACCAGGGGCCTTTGTTATACTCGATTAGAAAACTTTGTTATACTCGACCAGGGGTCTTTGTTATAATCGATTAGAAAACTTTGTTATACTCGACCAGGGGACTTTGTTATACTCCACAAGGGACTTTGTTATACTCGATCAGGGGATATGTTATACTCGATCAGGGGACTTTGTTATACTCGGTTCAGGTGTCTTTGTTATACTCGTCCAGTGGGCTTTCTTATACTAGGATCATGGGACTTTGTTATACTCGATCAGGGGACTTTGTCTTACTCGATGAGGGCCCTTTGTTATACTCGACCAGGGGACTTTGATATAATCGATCAGGGGACTTTGTTATGCTCGATCTTAGGACTTTGTTATACTGCGCCAGGAAACGGTGTTATACTCGATGAGGGGATATGTTATACTCGATGAGGGGATATGTTATACTCGATCAGGGGACTTTGTTATACTAGGATCAGGGGACTTTGTTATTCTCGACCAGGGGACTTTATTATACTCGATCAGAGGCTTTTGTTATACTCGGTCAGGGGACTTTGTTATGCTCGATCTGGGACTTTGTTATACTGGGCTAGGAGACTTTGTTATGCTTGATCAGGGGATATGTGATACTCGATCAAGGGACTTTGTTATCCTGGACCAGAAGACTTTGTTATTCTCGATGAGGGGACTTTGTTATACTCAATCAGGGGAATTTGTTATACTCGTCCAGGGGGCTTTGTTATACCAGGTTCAGGGGACTTTGTTATTCTCGATTAGAAAACTTTGTTATACTCGACCAGGGGACTTTGTTATACTCGATCAGGGGATATGTTATACTCGATCAGGGGTCTTTGTTATACTCGGTTCAGGTGTCTTTGTTATACCCGTCCATTGGGTTTTGTTATACTAGGATCAGGGGACTATTTTATACTCGATCAGGGGACTATGTCTTACTCGATCACGGCCCTTTGTTATACTCGACCAGGGGACTTTGTGATAATCGATCAGGGGACTTTGTTATGCTCGATCTGAGGACTTTGTTATACTGCGCCAGGAGACGTTGTTATACTCGATGAGTGGATATGTTATGCTCGATCTGGGGACTTTGTTAAACTGGGCCAGGATACTTTGTTATAGTCGATCAGGGGATATGTTATACTCGATCAGGGGACTTTGTTATACTGGACCAGGGGACTTTTTTATACTTGACTAATGGACTTTGTTATACTCGATGAGGGGCCTTTGTTATACTCGATCAGGGGACATTGTTATACTCGACCAGAGGACTTTGTTATATTCGATCAGGTGATATGTTATACTCGATCAGGGGACTTTGTTATACTCGATCAGAGGACTTTTTTATACTCGACGAGGGGCCTTTGTTATACTCGATTAGAATACGTTGTTATACTCGACCAGGAGATTTGTTATACTCGATCAGGGGACTTTGTTATACTCCGCCTGGAACTTTGTTATATTCGATCAGGGGATATGTTATACTCGATCAGGGGACTTTGTTATACTCGATCAGGGGTCTTAGTTGTACTCGTCCAGGGGGCTTTGTTATACTCGGTCAGGGGACTTTGTTATACTCGATCAGGGGACTTTGTCTTACTCAATCAGGGCCCTTGTTATACTCGACCAGGGGACTTTGTTATAATCGATTAAGGGACTTTGTTATGCTCGATCTGGGGACTTTGATATACTGCGCCAGGAGACGTTGTTATTCTCGATGAGGGGATATGTTATACTCGATCAGGGGACTTTGTTATACTGGACCAGGGGACTTTGTTATACTCGTTAGGGGACTTTGTTATACTATGATCTGGGGACTTTGTTATTCTCGGCCAGGGGACTTTGTTATACTCGACGAGAGGCCTTTGTTATACTCGGTGTGGTAAATTTGTTATTAATCGATCAGGGGACTTTGTCATGCTCGATCTGGGGACTTTGTTATACTGGGCCTGGAGACTTTGTTATTCTCGATCAGGGGACTTTGTTACGCTCGATCTGGGGACTTTGTTATACTGCGCCAGGAGACGTTGTTATTCTCGATGAGGGGATATGTTATACTCGATGAGGGGACTTTGTTATACTGGACCAGGGGACTTTGTTATACTCGATCAGGGGACTTTGTTTTACTCGATTAGAGAATTTGTTATACTCGTCCAGGGGACTTTGTTATACTAGGATCAGGGGACTTTGTTATTCTCGACCAGGGGACTTTGTCATACTCGACCAGAGGCCTTTGTTATACTCGATCAGGGGACTTTGTTATACTGGACAAGGGGACTTTGTTATACTCGTACAGGGGCTTTGTTATACTAATAGGGTTTGTTGTACAGGGGCTTTGTTATACTCGACCAGAGGCCTTTGTTATACTCAGTGTGGGGACTTTGTTATAATCGATCAGGGGACTTTGTTATGATCGATCTGGGGACTTTGTTATACTGGGCCTGGAGACTTTGTTATACTCGATCAGGGAATATGTTATACTCGATCAGGGGACTTTGTCATACTGGACTAGGGGACTTTGTTATACTCGATCAGGGGACTTTGTTATACTCGATCAGGGAACTTTGTTATACTCAACTAGTGGGCTTTTTTATAGTCAATGAGGGGACTTTGTCATACTCGACCAGGGGACTTTGTTATAATCGATAAGGGGACTTTGTTATGCACGATATGGGCACTTTGTTACACTGGGCCAGGGGACTGTTTTGTCCTCGATCAGGGGACTTTGTTATATTGGACCAGGGGACTTTGTTATACTTGATCAGGGGACTTTGTTATAGTCGATAAAGGGACTTTGTTATACTCGATAAGGGGAAATTGTTATACTCGATAAGGGGACTTAATGTTAGACTCGAACAGGGGACTTTGTTATACTCGATTATGCGGCTTTGTTATATTCGATCAGGGTACTTTGTTATACTCGATGAGGGGCCTTTGTTATACTCGATCAGAGGCCTTTGTTATACTAGATTAGGGGACTTTGTTATACTCGATTAGGGGCCTCTTTTGGACTCGATCAGGAGACTTTGTTATACGCGATGAGGGGACTTTCTTATACTCGAGCAGGGGCTTTGTTATATTCGATCAGGGGACTTTGTTATACTCGATCAGGAGGCTTTGTTATACTTGATCAGGGGACTTTGCTATACTCGACCAAGGGACTTTGTTATACACGATCAGGAGACTTTGTTATAAACAATGAGGGGTCCTTTGTTATACTCGATCAGGGAACTTTGTTATACACGACCAGGGGACTTTGTTATACGCGATCAGGTGACTTTTTTATACTCGACCAGAGGACTTTGTTATACTCGAACCAGGGGACTTTTTTATACAGGACCAATGGACTTTGTTATACTGAATGAGGGGCCTTTGTTATGCTCGATCTGGGGACTTTGTTATACTGCGCCAGGAGACGTTGTTATTCTCGATGAGGGGATATGTTATACTCGATCAGGGGACTTTGTTATACTGTACCAGGGGACTTTGTTATACTCGATCAGGGGACTTTGTTATTCTCAACCAGGAGACTTTGTCATACTCGACCAGACGCCTTTGTTATACTCGATCAGGGGACTTTGTTATACTGGACCAGGGGACTTTGTTATACTCGTTAGGGGGCTTTGTTATACTATGATCAGGGGACTTTGTTATTCTCGGGCAGGGGACTTTGTTATACTCGACGAGAGGCCTTTGTTATACTCGGTGTGTGGAATTTGTTATAAATCGATCTGGGGACTTTGTTATGCTCGATCTGGGGACTTTGTTATACTGGGCCTGGAGATTTGTTATTCTCGATCAGGGGACTTTGTTACGCTCGATCTGGGGACTTTGTTATACTGCGCCAGGAGACGTTGTTATTCTCGATGAGGGGATATGTTATACTCGATCAGGGGACTTTGTTATACTGGACCAGGGGACTTTGTTATAATCGATCAGGGGACTTTGTTATGCTCGATCTGTGGACTTTGTTATACTGCGCCAGGAGACGTTGTTATTCTCGATGAGGGGATATGTTATACTCCATCAGGGGACTATGTTATACTGGACCAGGGGATTTTGTTTTACTCGATCAGGGGACTTTGTTATACTCGATCAGGGGACTTTGTCATACTCGTCCAGGGGGCTTTGTTATACTAGGATTAGGGGACTTTGTTATTCTCGACCAGGAGACTTTCTCATACTCGACCAGAGGCCTTTGTTATACTCGATCAGGGGACTTTGTTATACTGGACCAGGGGACTTTGTTATACTCGTCCAGGGGGCTTTGTTATACCAGGATCAGGGGACTTTGTCATTCTCGACCAGGGGACTTTGTTATACTCGACCAGAGGCCTTTGTTATACTCAGTGTGGGGACTTTGTTATACTCGACCAGAGGCCTTTGTTATACTCAGTGTGGGGACTTTGTTATAATCGATCAGGGGACTTTGTTATGCTCGATCTGGGGACTTTGTTATACTGGGCCTGGAGACTTTGTTATACTCGATCAGGGAATATGTTATACTCGATCAGGGGACTTTGTTATACTGGACTAGGGGACTTTGTTAAACTCGATCAGGAGGCTTTGTTATACTCGATGAGGGGGACCTTGTCATACTCGACCAGGGGACTTTGTTATAATCGATCAGGGGACTTTGTTATGCACGATATGGGGACTTTGTTACACTGGGCCAGGGGATTTTTTTGTAATCGATCAGGGGACTTTGTTATACTGGACCAGGGGACTTTTTTATACTCGATCAAGGGACTTTGTTATACTCGATCACTGGACTTTTGATATACTCGATCAAGGGAGTTTGTTATACTCGACCAGAGGCCTTTGTTATACTTCATCAGGGGACTTTGTTATAGTCGGTAAGGGGACTTTGTTATACTCGATAAGGGGAATTGGGACTTTGTTATACTCGATTAGGGGACTTTGTTATATTCGATCAGGGTTCTTCGTTATACTCGATAAGGGGCCTTTGTTATACTCGATCAGAGGCCTTTGTTATACTAGATCAGGGGACTTTGTTATACTCGATTAGGGGCCTCTTTTGGACTCGATCAGGAGACTTTGTTATACGCGATGAGGGGACTTTCTTATACTCGAGCAAGGGCTTTGTTATAATCGATTAGGGGACTTTGTTATACTCGATCAGGAGGCTTTGTTATACTTGATCAGGGGACTTTGCTATACTCGACCAGGGGACTTTGTTATACACGATCAGGGGACTTTGTAATACTCGTGCAGGGGACTTTGTTATATTCGATTCGGGGACTTTGTTATACTCGAACCAGGGGACTTTTTTATACGTGACCAATGGACTTTGTTATACTCAATGAGGGGCCTTTGTTATACTCGATCAGGTGACTTTGTTATACACGACCAGGGGACTTTGTTATACGCGATCAGGTGACATTTTATACTCCGACCAGAGGACTTTGTTATACTCGATCAGGGGACTTTGTTATACTTAACCAGAGGGCTTTGTTATACTCGATTAGGGGCCTTTGTTATACTTGATGAGGGGGTTTTGTTATACTCGACCAGGGGACTTTGTTATGCTCGATCTTGTTACTTTCCTATATTTGACCAATGGACTTTGCTATACTCGATGAGGGGTCTTTGTTATACTCGATCAGGGGACTTGTTAGAGTCGACCAGGGGACTTTGTTATACTCGTCCAGGGGGCTTTGTTATACTAGGATCAGGGGACTTTTTTATTCTCGACCAAGGGACTTTGTTATACTCGGTCTGGGGACTTTGTTATAATCGATCAGTGGACTTTGTTATGCTCGATCTGAGGACTTTGTTATACTAGGCCTGGAGACTTAGTTATACTCGATCAGGGGATATGTTATACTCGATCAGGGGACTTTGTTATACTCGATCAGGGGACTTTGTTATACTCGATCAGGGTACTTTGTTATACTCGTCTAAAGGGCTTTTTTATACTCGATCATGGGACTTTGTTATACTCGATCAGGGGATTTTGTCTTACTCGATCAGGGCCCTTTGCTATACTCGACTAGGGGACTTTGTTATAATCGATCAAGCGACTTTGTTATGCTCGATATGGGGACTTTGTTATACTGGGCCAGGGGACTTTTTTGTACTCGATCAGGGGACTTTGTTATACTGGACCAGGGGACTTTTTTATACTCGATCAAGGGACTTTGTTATACTCGATCACTGGACTTTTGTTATACTCGATCAGGGGACTTTGTTATCCTCGACCAGAGGCCTTTGTTATACTCGATCAGGGTACTTTGTTATACTCGATAAGGGGACTTTATTATACTTGATAAGGGAATTTGTTATACTCGATAAGGGGACTTAATGTTTGACTCGATCAGGGTACTTTGTTATACTCGACCAGGGGACTTCGTTATACTCGATTAGGCGTCTTTGTTATAATCGATCATGGGACTTTGTTATACTCGATGAGGGGCCTTTGTTATACTCGATCAGATGCCTTTGTTATACTAGATCAGGGGACTTTTTATATTCGATTAGGGGCCTTTTTTGGAATCGATGAGGGGCCTTTGTAATACTCGATCAGGAGACTTTGTTATACTCGAACGGAGGACTTTCATATACTCGTGCAGGGGGATTTGTTATATTCGATCAGGGGACTTTGTTATACTCTATCAGGAGGCTTTGTTATACTTGATCACGGGACTTTGCTATACTCGACCAGGGGACTTTGTTATACACGACCAGGGGACTTTGTTATACTCGACCAGGGGACTTTTTTATACTTGACCAATGGACTTTGTTATTCTCGATGAGGGCCCTTTATTATACTCGATCAGGGCATTTGTTATACTCGAGCAAGGGACTTTGTTATACTCGATCAGGGGACTTTTTTATACTCGACCAGAGGACTTTGTTATACTCGATCAGGGGACCTTGTTATACTCAATCAGGGGACTTTGTTATACTCGATTAGGGGCCTTTGTTATACTTGATGAGGGGGTT
This sequence comes from Homarus americanus, assembly GCF_018991925.1. NCBI lineage: Eukaryota > Metazoa > Arthropoda > Malacostraca > Decapoda > Nephropidae > Homarus > Homarus americanus. The sequence continues at coordinate 1,411 of NW_024753588.1, read as the reverse complement.
TTGTTATACTCGACCAGGGGACTTTGTTATACTCGATCAGTGGACTTTGTTTTACTCGACCAGGGGACTTTTTTATACCTGATCAGGGGACTTTGTCATACTCGATCAGTGGACTTTCCTATATTTGAGCGATGGACTTTGCTATACTCGATGAGGGGTCTTTGTTATACTCGATCAGGGGACTTTGTTATACTCGACCAGGGGACTTTGCTATACTCGATGAGGGGATATGTTATACTCGATCAGGGGAATTTGTTATACTCGATCAGGGGACTTTGTTATACTTGATTTGGGGACTTTGTTATACTCGATCAGGGGACTTTGTTATACTTGATCAGAGGACTTTGTTATACTCGACTCGGGGCCTTTGTTATGCTCGATTAGAAAACTTTGTTATTCTCGACCAGGGGACTTTGTTATACTCCACCAGGGACTTGTTATACTCAATCAGAGGATATGTTATACTCGATCAGGGGACTTTGTTATACTCGGTTCAGGGGACTTTGTTATACTCGTCCAGGGGGCTTTGTTATACTAGCATCAGAGGACTTTGTTATACTCGATGAGGGTACTTTGTCTTACTCGATCAGGGCCCTTTGTTATACTCGACCAGGGGACTTTGTTATAATCGATTAGGGGACTTTGTTATGCTCGATCTGGGGACTTTGTTAAACTGGGCCAGGAGACGTTGTTATACTCGATCAGGGGATATGTTATACTCGATCAGGGGACTTTGTAATACTTTAGCAGGGGACTTTGTTATACTCAACTAGGGGGCTTTTTTATACTCAATGAGGGGACTTTGTCATACTCGACCAGGGGACTTTGTTATACTTATCCAGGGGGTATTGTTATACTCGATCAGGGGACTTTGTTATACTCAATCAGGGAACTTTGTTTTACTCAACTAGGGGGCTTTTTTATACTCAATGAGGGGACTTTGTCATACTCGACCAGGGGACTTTGTTATAATCGATCAGGGGACTTTGTTATGCACGATATGGGGGCTTTGTTACACTGGGCCAGGGGACTTTTTTGTACTCGATTAGGGGACTTTGTTATACTGGACCAGGGGACTTTTTTATACTTGACCAATGGACTTTGTTATACTCGATAAGGGGACTTTATTATACTTGATAAGGGAATTTGTTATACTCGATAAGGGGACTTAATGTTAGACTCGAACAGGGGACTTTGTTTTACTCGACCAGGGGATTTTGTTATACTCGATTAGGCGGCTTTGTTATGTTCGATCAGGGTACTTTTTTATGCTCGATGTGGGGCCTTTGTTATACTAGATCAGGGGACTTTGTTATACACGATTTGAGGCCTTTTTTGGACTCGATTAGGGGACTTTGTTATACTCGAGCAGGGGGCTCTGTTATACTCGATCAGGGGACTTTGTTATACT
>NW_024753587.1:0-10876 GCF_018991925.1 Homarus americanus | reverse complement strand
TAGTGCATTGGTTGTTATAATCATGGTCGTGGTTTTATAATCATGGTCGTGGTTGTTATAATCATAGTCGTGGTTGTTATAATCATGGTCGTGGTTGTTATAATCATAGTTGGTTGTTACGGTCGTGGTTGTTACAATCATAGTCGTGATTGTTTTATCGTAGTGGTGGATATATTACGTGAAATTGGTTATAATCATAGTTTGTGGTTTGATCTTAATCGTGGTTGTTATAATCATAGTCGTGATTGTTATAATCATAGTTGTGGTTGTTATAATCATAGTCATGGTTGTTATAATCATATTTGTGGTTGTTATAATCATGGTCGTGGTTGTTATAATCATGGTCGTGGTTCTTATAATCATAGCCGTGGTCGTTATAATCATAGTCGTGGTTGTTATAATCATATTCGTGGTCGTTATAATCATGGTCGTGGTTGTTATAATCATGGTCGTGGTTGTTATAATCATAGTCGTGGTTGTTATAATCTTGGTCGTGGTTGTTATAATCATAGTCGTGGTTGTTACAATCGTGGTCGTGGTTGTTATAATCATAGTCGTGGTTGTTACAATCATGGTCGTGCTTGTTATAATCATGGTCTTGGTTGTTATAAACATAGTCGTGGTTGTTATAATCATACGTGGTTGTTATAATCATGGTCGTGTTTGTTGTAATGTTGGTAATGGTTGTTATAATCATTGTCGTGGTTGTTTTAATCATAGTCGTGGTTGTTATAATCATCTTCGTGGTTGTTATAATCATGGTCGTGGTTGTTATAATCGTGGTCGTGGTTATTATAATCATGGTCGTGTTTGTTATAATCATAGTCGTGGTTGTTATAATCATGGTTGTGGTTATGATCATAATCGTAGTTGTTATAATTATGGTCCTGGGTGTTATAATCATTGTCGAGGTTGTTCTAATCATTGACGTGGTTGCAATAATCATGGTCGTCTTTGTTATAATCATGGTTTTGGTTGTTATAATCATCTTCGTGGTTGATATAATCATGGTCGTTGTTGTTATAATCATAGTCGTGGTTGTTATAATCATGGTCGTGGTTGTTATAATGAGAGTCGTGGTTTTTATAATCATAGTCGTGGTTGTTATAATCATGGTCGTTGTTGTTATAATCATGGTCGTGGTTGCGGCGAATTATGAATGTGGTTAACCGCATTTGAACCCATTGTACAGTAATCGCGTCGTTCTTGTTATAATCATTTTCGTGGTTACGCACCATGTCGTGGTTGTTATAATTGGGCGGTCGTGGTTTTTATAATCATGGTCGTGGTTAATACAACCGCAGTCGTAGCGTTATAATCATGGTTATAATCATAGCATGGCTGATATAATTATGGTCGTGGTTGTTACAATCATAGTCGTGATTGCTATTATCATAGTCGTGGTTGTTATAATCATGGTCGTGGTTGTTATAATCATAGGCGCTTTTGTTATAATCATGGTTGTGGTTATGATCTTAATCGTAGTTGTTATAATCATGGTCGTGGTTGTTATAATCATAGTTGTGGTTGTTATAATCATAGTCATGGTTGTTATAATCATATTTGTGGTTATTATAATCATGGTCGTGGTTGATATAATCATGGTCGTGGTTGTTTATAATCATCTTCGTGGTTGTTATAATGAGAGTCGTGGTTGATATAATCATAGTCGTGGTTGTTATAATCATGTCGTTGTTGTTATAATCATGGTCGTGGTTGTTATAATCATAGTCGTGGTTGTTATAATCATCTTCGTGGTTGTTATAATCATTGTCGTAGTTGTTATAACCATGGTCGTTCGTTGTTATAATCATATTCGTGGTTATTATAAACATGGTCGTGGTTGTTATAATAATGGTCATGGTAATTATAATCATGGTCGTGGTTGTTATAATCATAGTCGTGGTTGTTATAATCATGGTCGTGGTTGATATAATCATAGGCATGGTTGATATAATTATGGTCGTGGTTGTTACAATCCTAGTCGTGATTGTTATTATCATAGTGGTGGTTGTTATAATCATGATCGTGGTTGTTATAATCATCTTCGTGGTTGTTATAATCATGGTTGTGGTTATGATCTTAATCGTTGTTATAATCATGGTCGTGGTTGTTATAATCATAGTTGTGGTTATAATCATAGTCATGGTTGTTATAATCATATTTGTGGTTGTTATAATCATGGTCGTGGTTGTTATAATCATGGTCGTGGTTGTTATAATCATAGCGGTGGTTGTTATAATCATAGTCGTGGTTGTTAAAATCATATTCGTGGTTGTTATAATCATGGTCGTGGTTGGTATAATCATGGTTGTGGTTATTATAATCATAGTCGTGGTTGTTATAATCATGGTCGTGGTTGTTATAATCATAGTCGTGGTTGTTACAATCGTGCTCGTGGTTGTTATAATCATAGTCGTGGTTGTTATAATCATGGTCGTGCTTGTTATAATCATGAGTGTGGCAGTTTATTTATAATCATCTTCGAAGTTGTTATAAACATGGTCGTGGTTGTTATAATCATGGTCGTGGTTATTATAATCATGTTCGTGGTTGTTATAATCATAGTCGTGATTGTTATTATCATGGTTGTGGTTATGATCATAATCGTAGTTGTTACAATCATGGTCGTGGGTGTTATAATCATTGTCGTGGTTGTTTTAATCATTGACGTGGTTGTAAAAATCATGGTCGTGTTTGTTATAATCATGGTTTTGGTTGTTATAATCATCTTCGTGGTTGTTATAATCATCGTCGGTGTTGTTATAATCATAGTCGTGGTTGTTATAATCATGGTCGTGGTTGTTATAATGAGAGTCGTGGTTGTTATAATCATAGTCGTGGTTGTTAAAATCATGGTCGTTGTTGTTATAATCATGGTCGTGGTTGTTATAATCATAGTCGTGGTTGTTATAATCATCTTCGTGGTTGTTATAATCATGGTCGTGGTTGTTATAATCATGGTCCTTCGTTGTTATAATCAAATTCGTGTTTATTATAAACATGGTCGTGGTTGTTATAATCATAGTCGTGGTTGTTATAATCATGGTCGTGGTTGTTATAATCATAGGCATGGTTGATATAATTAGGGTCGTGGTTGTTACAATCATAGTCGTGATTGTTATTATCATAGTCGTGGTTGTTATAATCATGGTCGTGGTTTTTATAATCATAGTCGTGATTGTTATAATCATGGTTGTGGTTATGATCTTAATCGTAGTTGTTATAATCATGGTCGTGGTTGTTATAATCATAGTTGTGCTGCAATCATAGTCAAGGGTCAGTAATCATATTTGTATTGGTATATTCATGGTCGTGGTTATATAATCATGGTCGTGGGTGTTATAATCATAGTAGTGGTTGATATGATCATAGTCGTAGGTTTCATAATCATGGTCGTGGTTGTTATGATCATAGTCGTAGGTGTTATAATCATAGTCGTGGTTGTTATAATCATGGTCGTGGTTGTTATAATCATGGTCGTGGTTGTTATAATCTTGGTAGTGGATGTTATAATTATAGTCCTGGTTGCTATAATCATAGTCGTGGTTGTTATAATCATAGTCGTGGGTTGTTATAATCATGTTCGTGGTGGTTATAATCATGGTCGTGGTTGTTATAATCATAAATGATATAAAATCATAGATCAGTAGTTATTTAATCATATTTAAGTGGTTGTTATTATCATAGTCGTGGTTGTTATAATCATAGTCGTGGTTGTTATAATCATAGGTCGTGGTTGTTATAATAGAGTCGTGGTTTTATTCAAGTGATTTAAATTTATAATCGTGGTTGATTTGTTATAATCAGGTCGTGGTTGTTATAATGTTTAATAAGTAGTTATTATAAACATCTTCAGTGGTTCTTATAATCATGGTCGTGGTTGTTATAATCATGTGTTCTTTGTTATAATCATATTCGTGGTTATTATAAACATGGTCGTGGATTTATTTATAATCATGGTCGTGGTTTTATAATCATGGTCATTAGTTTGTATAATCATAGTCGTGGTTGTTATAATCATGGTGTGTTGTTAAATCATAGGCATGGTTGATATAATTATGGTCGTGTTTATTTACTAATCATAGTATTGATTGTTATTATCATAGTCGTGGTTGTTATAATCATGATCGTGGTTGTTATAATCATCTTCGTGGTTGTTATAATCATGGTTGTGGTTATGATCTTAATCGTAGTTGTTATAATCATGGTCGTGGTTGTTATAATCATATTTGTGTTTATTATACCATAGTCATAAGTTGTTATAATCATATTTATGTTTATTATAATCATGGTCGTGGTTGTTATAATCATGGTCGTGGTTGTTATAATCATAGCCTTAGTTTTTTATAATCATGGTCGTTGTTGTTATAATAATCATGAACGTTATAATCCATAGTCTGATGTTGTAATAATGTGATGTAATTTATTATAATCATGGTCGTGGTTATTATAATCATGGTCGTTCTTTGTTATAATGATATTCGTGGTTATTATAAACATGGTCGTGGTTGTTATAATCATGGTCGTGGTTTTATAATCATGGTCGTGGTTGTTATATTCATGGACATGATTTGATATAATTATGGTGGTAGTTGTTACAATCATATTCGTGATTGTTATTATCATAGTCGTGGTTGTTATAATCATAGTCGTGGTTGTTATAATCATGGTTGTGGTTATGATCAATATTAGTTGTTATAATCATGGTCGTGGCTGTTATAATCATAGTTGTGGTTGTTATAATCATAGTCATGGTTCTTATAATCATATTTGTGGTTGTTATAATCCTTGTCATTAGTTTATAATATGGTGGTTGTTATAATCATAGTCATGTGTTATAATCATAGTCGTGGTTGTTTTATCATGATCGTGTTGTTATTCATATTGGTCGTGGTTGTTATAATTATGGTTGTGGTTATGATCATAGTCGTAGTTGTTATAATCATGGTGGTGTATTATTATTTATAATCGCAGGTCGTGGTTGTTATAATAGTGGTTTTAGTTTGTTATAATCATAGTCGTGGATGTTATAATCATGGTCGTGGTGGTTATAATCATGGTCGTGGTTGTTATAATATATTAATTGGTTTGTTATAATCATAGTCGTGGTTATTTATAATCATGGCCGTGATTGTTATAATCATGGTCATGGTTGTTATAATCATAGTCATGGTTGTTATAATCATATTCGTGGTTGTTATATCATGGTGGATATTATAATCATAATTAAGTGGATGTTATAATCATAGTCGTGGTTGTTTTAATCATAGTCGTGGTTGTTATAATCACCTCCGTGGTTGTTATAATCATGAGTCATGCTTTTTATAATCATGGTCGTGGTTATTATAATCATGGTCGTGGTTGTAATAATCATAGTCGTGGGTTATTACAATCGTGGTCGTGGTTGTTATAATCATAGTCGTAGTTGTTATAATCATGGTGCTGCTTGTTATAATCTGGTCTTGGTTAGTTATAATCATAGTCGTGGTTGTTATAATCATAGTCGTGGTTGTTATAATCATGGTCGTGTTTGTTGTAATCTTGGTAATGGTTGTTAATCATAGTCGTGGTTGTTAATCGTCATGGTTGTGGTTATGATCATAATCGTAATTTGTGATTATATCATGCCATATATTATAACAACAAAAGGCCATGATATAACTACCACATCATGATTATATAACCACGTCCATGATTATATCAACCATGACCATGATACAAATGCGACTTATGATACGCTGCGTCTATGAATATAACAACGACCATGTTAACAACCACGACCATGATTATAGAACCACAATATGATTATAACAACCATGACATGATTATAACTACGACCATGATTTTACAACCACACTATGATTATAACCACGACTATGAATATAACAACCACGACTAAAATTATTGCTACCCGACCGCAGTTAATAACAACCACGACAATGATATAATAACCGACCATGATTATAACAACCACGACCATGACAACAACCCAACTATGATTATAACAACCACGACTTTATTATAACAACCACGACCTGATTATAACAACCACGATCATATTATAACAACACACTATGATTATAACAACCACAACCATGATTATAACAACCGACCGCAGTTAAAGCAACCACGACCATGATTATAACATCACGACTATGATAACAACAACCGACCATTATTATAACACCCACGACCATGATTATAACACACCACCATGATTATAACAACTACGACTATGATCATAACCACAACCATGATTATAACAACCACGACCATGATTATAACAAACCATGATACACCACGACCATGATTATAACAACCCACGACATGTTATAACAACACTACCATAATAACAACCGTACGCCAGTACACCACCAAGATTATAACAACTATGACTATGATCATAACCACAACCATGATTATAACAACTACGACTATAATTATAACAACCACGACTATGATTATAACAACCACGACCATGATTATAACAACCACGACTATGATTATAACAACCACGACCATGATTATAAGAACCTTGACTATAATTACAAAAAGCACGTCCATGAATATAAGAAGCACGTCCATGAAAATAACAACCACGACTATGATTATAACAACCATGACTAAGATCATAACCACGACTATGATTATAACAACCACGACCAAGATTATAATAACCACGAATATGATTATAAGAACCATGATTAAGATTATAACAACCACGACCATGATTATAACAACCACGACTATGGTTATAACAACCACGACCATGAATATAACAAAACGACCATGATTATAACAACGACGACCATGTATTATAACAATCACGAATAAGATTATAACAACCACGACCATGATTATAACACTCACGACCATGATTATAACAACCACGACTATGATTATAACAACCATGACTAAGATCATAACCACGACTATGATTATAACAACTACGACCATGATTATAACAACCAAGACCATGATTATAACAACCACGACCATGATAATAACAACCACGATCATAATTATAACAACCACGACCATGAATATAACAACCACGAATATGATTATAACAACCACGAACATGATTATAACACTCATGACCATGATTATAACAACCACGATTCTCATTATAACAACCACGACCATGATTATAACAACCATGACTATGATTATAACAACACCGACCATGATTATAACAACCACGCAGATGATTATAACAACCAAAACCATGATTATAACAAACACGACCGTAATTATTACAACCACGTCAATGATTAGAACAACCACGACAATGGTTATAACACCCACGACCATGATTATAACAACCACGACCATGATTATAACAACCACGACCATGATTATTACTACCACGACTATGATTATAACAACCACGAGCATGGTTATAACAAGCAAGACCATGATTACAACAACCACGACTATGATTATAACAACCACGACTACTATTATAACAACCACGACCATGATTATAACAACCACGACCATGATTACAACAACCACGACTATGATTATTTCAACCACGACCATGATTATAGCAACCACGACCATGATTATAACAACCACGACCATGATTATAACAACCACGGCTATGATTATATCAACCACAACCATTATTATAACAACCACGACCATGATTATTATAACCACGACTATGATTATTACTACCACGACCATGATTATAACAACCACGACTATGATTATAACAACCACGACCATGATTATAACAAGCACGACCATGATTATAGCAACCACGACTATGATTATAACAACCACGACTAAGATTATAAAAACCACGACCATGATAATAACAACCACGACCATGATTATTTCAACCACGACTATGATCATAACAACCACGACCATGATTTTAACAACCACGACTATGATTATAAAAACCACGACTATGATTATAAAAACCACGACCAAGGTAGATTATAAATAAACTACTTAATTATGAGATTACAAATAAACTATGACTATGCGATTATAAATAAATCACGACTATGATTATAACAACCACGACCATGATTATAAATAACCACGACCATGATTATAACAACCACGATCATGATTATATAAATAACCACGAATATGATTATAATAACCACGACCATGATTATAACAACCACGACCATGATTATAACAACCACGACCATGAATATAACAACAACGACTATGATTATAACAACCACGACACATGATTATAACAACCACGACCATGATTATAACAAACACGACAATGATTATTACAAATACGACTATGATTATAACAAACACGACTATGATTATAACATCCACGACTATGATTATAACATCCACGACCATGATTATAACAACCACGACTATGATTATAACAACTACGACCATGATTATAACAACCACGACCATGATTTTAACAACCACGACAATGATTATAATAACCACGACCATGATTATAACAAATCCACGACTATATTATAAACAACCACGACCATGACTATAATAACCACGACCAAGGATTATAACAACCACGACCAAGGATGGCAAACAACCACGACCATTATTATAACAACCACGACCATGATTATAACATACACCACCATGATTATAACAACTACGACCATGACTGTATAAATCCACAAACCATAATTATAAACCAATAACGGCGATTATAAATAAATCATCTTAGAATACAACCACGACTATGATTATAACAACCATGACTATGATTATAACAACCATGACCATGATTATAACAATCACGGCCATGATTATAACAACCACGACTATGATTATAACAACCACGACCATGATTATAACAACCACGACCATGATTATAACCACCACGACCATGATTATAACATCCACGACTATGATTATAACAACCACGACCATTATTATAACAACCACGACCATGATTATAACACACACCACCATGATTATAACAACTACGACTATGATCATAACCACAACCATAATTATGACAACCACGACCATGATTATAACAACCACGATCATGATTAAAACAACCACGACTATGATTATAACACGATGACTATGATTATAACAACCATGACCATGATTATAACAATCACGACCATGATTATAACAAACACGACTATGATTATAACAACCACGACCATGATTATAACAACCACGACTATGATTATAACAACCACGACCATTATAATAACAACCAAGACCATGATTATAACACACACCACCATGAGTATAACAACTACGACTATGATCATAACCACGACCATGATTATAACAACCACGACCATGATTACAACAACCATGAATATGATTATAACAACCACGACTATGATTATAACAACCACGACCATGATTATAACAACCACGACCATAATTATAACAACCACGATCATGATTATAACAACCACGAATATGATTATAACAACCACGACCATGATTATAACAACCACGACCATGATTATAACATCCACGACCATGATTATAACAACTACGATTATGATCATAACCACAACCATGATTATAACAACCACGACTATGATTATAACAACCACGACCATGATTATAATAACCACGACCATGATTATAACAACCACGACCAAGATTATAACAACCACGAAGATGATTATATCAACCACGACTATGATTATGACAACCACGACTATGATTATAACAACCATGACCAAGATTACAACAAACACGACCATGATTATAACAACCACGATTATGATTATAACAACCACGACTATGATTATAACAACCAAGACCATGATTATAACAAGCACGACCATGATTATAACAACCACGGCCATGATTATAGCAACCACGACTATGATTATTACTACCACGACCATGATTATAACAACCACGATTATGATTATAACAACCACGACCATGATTATAACAAGCACGACCATGATTATAACAACCACGGCAATGATTATAGCAACCACGACTATGATTATTACAACCACGACCATGATTACAACAGCCATGACTATGATTATAACAACCACGACTATGATTATAACAACCACGACCATGATTATAACAACCACGACCATGATTATAACAACCACGATCATGATTATAACAACCACGAATATGATTATAATAACCACGACCATGATTATAACAACCACAACCATGATTATAACATCCACGACCATGATTATAACAACAACGACTATGATTATAACAACCACGACACATGATTATAACAACCACGACCATGATTATAAGAAACACGACAATGATTATTACATATACGACTATGATTATAACAAACACGACTATGATTATAACATCCACGACTATGATTATAACATCCACGACCATGATTATAACAACCACGACTATGATTATAACAACTACGACCATGATTATAACAACCACGACCATGATTTTAACAACCACGACAATGATTATAATAACCGACCGATTATAACAGCCAGGACCATGATTACAACACGCACGACTATGATTATAACAACCGACTATGATTATAACAACCGACCATGATTATAACAACCACGCATTATTATAACAACCACGACCATGATTATAACACACCACCATGATTATAACCTTCGACTATGATCATAACCACAACCATAATTATAACAACCACGACCATGATTATAACAACCACGATCATGATTAAAACAACCACGACTATGATTATAACAACCATGACTATGATTATAACAACCATGACCATGATTATAACAATCACGACCGTGATTATAATAACCACGACTATGATTATAACAACCACAACCATGATTATAACAACCACGACCTGAATTATAACCACCGACCATGATTATAACATCCCGACTATGATTATAACAACCACGACCATTATAACAACCACGAC
>NW_024753586.1:37500-39063 GCF_018991925.1 Homarus americanus | reverse complement strand
TGTAGATAATTTCATTTCCCTACAGCTGAAGACACGGGTACGGAGTCTGCCAAAGTCTTGAGATGCACATCTGATCCGATGTTGAACTTCTATATCGATGTCCGTGGTGGATGAGGTGGGAGCGAGATAGTGAAAAGTGGGGTAACATTAGAGAGTGGTAGTACCGTTGCTGGGTGGATGGTGAGGTGTGGCTGAACCAGGGGCAGGCTGAAAGAGAATCTGAGTTCTAGGTACATTCACCTTTGGAGGCCGAAGTATGGCTACAATATCTGCGGAGGTATTCGGGATCTTCTGTTGGTAGCGTTCAGTGTGAGCGAGGAGAATTGTCGTCTGCATACTGAAGTTCAGTGATGGAATAGCTCGACCCTGCCGAAGGTCTCGTTGTAGGTTTTTGTGATGACATTTTGATGGATTTAGGCTTTGTTTTGGGTTGTTTATCAGCCCATCCTCGAGCTGCTTTCTCTGGAGCAAGCCAATGATCTGTATGGCAGTGGTCTGAGCCACGCATCGCCTGGGTGATGAGGGGCATCTCGGCGATTCTTTATTCTCATGAGAAAGTCTCTAATTAACCCTGGATGTTGCCTTGAAAGCAAGAGAATGCCAAGGTAAGTCAAGGGGTGCAATGTGGCCGGTACTATACTCGACCTTTCACTTTCCATACTGTAAATGCAGTTACTCTTGACAGGTGAGAGAGAGAGAGGAGAGAGAGAGAGAGAGAGAGAGAGAGAGAGAGAGACGCAAACTTCACCTCCTTCCTCAAACCCCTCCTATCAAAAGCCTTAACCTGAGAAATATAAAATATTTTCGTAGTTTTTTAATTTTCTTTAAAAACTAAAAATCCTGACTGCCAAAACACACGTAAGTTTAATAAGAATGTTATAAGAATGTTTTATTTACGGGTCATGGAAAATATGTTGTTTATGTGTGTGTGTATGTGTGTGTGTGTGTGTGTGTGTGTTTATAAATATGCAATAGCTATGTGCCTATGTTAGACTATGTGTGCCTGTATTTTTGTGAGTATGTGAGTGTGGAATTGTGTATGCATGTGCGAGGGTATATATTCATACTGTATATATGTATAAATGCACATGTGTATGGTTCAGTGTTTCTTCCCAAATATTGCACCCCCGTAAGGAGAGGATGTTGTAAAGTTTTATTTCGTCTTTTGTTCCACTTATTTAGTGTGTGGCCTCTGGCCTGGTGCAGAACGTGTAGGGCGGCATACCTTGAGTCCGCACGCCACGAGTCGGAGCTGAAATATCAAAGAGAAGGATTACGAGGAGAGTGGGGTGAGGAGAGGAGAAAAGGGCTCCAAGGGATGATTGGATCAGCAGAGGAAAGTGTTGGAGGAGGGGAGTCGAACGGTGAGGTTGAGAAGAATGTACTGTAGTAGAGAAGTGGTATATTTACTAGGGGTGTGTGTGTGTTACACTAGCTGTTATGCACTCCAACAACATGTGATGTACACATTCAGATGAGAAAGTTGTCAGTAAGGGAACAGCTCATGTGGTGCAACATGCCGGGCAAGGAGAGGCTCACCCATAAGCTCGTGCATGTTTAGAA
>NW_024753586.1:27500-32500 GCF_018991925.1 Homarus americanus | reverse complement strand
TATATATATATATATATATATATATATATATATATATGTGTGTGTGTGTGTGTGTGTGTGTGAACTCTTAAAATTAAGTTGAAAAATATTTAGAATCATCATAAATTAAATTTTTCATAATAATGAAAAATATTATGAAACATCAGGTTCAGTTAACACTCATATAAAATTAATGGCTTGACCTGGGCACATGCCACGCGTTTATATATATATATATATATATATATATATATATATATATATATATATATATATATATATATATATATATATATATATATATATATATATATATATACTCCCTGTTCAAAGTCTCTGCTTAGGAATTAAAGTGATAGTCAGTTGTCTCCGTTAACAGTAGAAGCATGACCAGCAGGTCCGGGTACTGGCAGGTGACGGCAGGAAGTAAGTCTCGTCTTCACCACAGGAGGTTAGATCACCATGGCTAACCAGTCCACTTATGCGAATCCATGGCCGCCCCACAGGTCAAGCCCAGGGCACCTCCGGGTCTGAATACCTTCACTTACGTCTTCTAAGCTACTGTAAGCTGCATGACGGGAAGAGGATGGAAGTCCAGTAGAGGTGATGCGTCTCCCCGCACATTATGGGTGAGTCACTGGGATAAACAACACTCAGGTCCTCTTGGGGAAGAAGGTATGTGCAGGTAGTACCAGTCCACATTGTCTGCATTCATTTTATCCTTTGTGTAGTATGCAGCAAACGGGTCTCAGAACCTGCTGCACGGAGGCTGGACAAGATTACCTCAGCGGGCTGTAGAGAGCTGTGTGTTCCTCATGCCAGGATTACCTATGAGCCATCCTGAATTCTTCCTTCAGTAGTTTTCCTTTCTAGAAGCTCATCATTTGGACTACCGTTCATCTCACCTTTCCTCTCCTCACGTCATGCCGGAACAGGGTGTTCATAAATTACCTGACTCATTTTAAAACTTAAATCTCAAAATACCATTAATAGAACAGTACACAGGTAGTTCATTAACTACAAGAATAAAAATAAATTATGAGTTGTTAGGCAAATAGAACAAAACTTGTGTGTTCTATATATAATATGTTTATGGTTATTAAGTTATAAAATGGGTCAGATAATTTATGGACACCCCGTATATGTACAGTCCTCTTCAGCACGGTAGCCCTGTGTTTGTTTACATTCGACAGAAGGAAACTTCGCAATAGTAAACATACAATGGAATCAAATTATAACAACATTAAAATAATTATCCCAATGTGATGATTTTGGAATGTTTATATGACGATCCCCAAACGCACTAGTGAAGGGACTGTACATTAACACACCGACAGCACAGGACAGCGAGTAGGAAAAATGTAGAATAACAACTAACATCATCAAGAGAAACCTGACCACCAATCACGACCCAACACGCACAAGACTCTGAATATTAAGACCTGATGATCATGGAAGAACCCAGATGGGATTCCAGTACACCTGGGAAGAGATTAGCCTTAAGTAATTTTCATCCTGAGAGGGTCACACACTACTGGGTGTTGGGGTAACATTGCCCTGAAGACCTGGAATACTTCAGGACAGTAAAGGCAATGTTGGTATCAGTGACCCCAGAACTGCGATATACGGTTCAGTATGCTCAGTAGTGACCCCGAGGAGAAAGTTCACCACATACTAAGGTCACTACTGAAGTGTTCATGTATATACTTATGATATAATGGCTTCTAGACCCTTATCTGATACACAGTTATCCGTGGTCGTGTGTCACCATATTCAACGACGATATTCAAAACTCGACTTAATTCACAGTAATAATATCATCAAAGTGCTTAAGAAGAGTCGAGCAATAGCATTATAGTGACTAGCCATCGACAAGTCTTGTATAATATCGTCTCATAATACAATGAAGATAATAATCCAAAGAAGATGTTCCATCCTCGACATAAACATCAACAATGTGACCTGAAGAAAACATCAGGGTACACCACGCTTCTTACATCACCAACAAACGATTTAAATGTGCACCGTAAAATGGGCCCGAGGAAGCCATCAGGGGCAAACCTATAAGTAATAGGAGACCCAGGCAAAGAAATCAGGTCTGGGGGAGAGAAAATAGAGCAGCTTGGTAATTGGGTTTAAAATATAGGACAGAGCTCGTCGCCATACAGGAACTATAAGAGAGGCAGTTTGGGAAGGAAGTTGAGGCAGGCAGCGATTTGACCCTCCCAGTGATAGCAAATGCAATTCCGATATAGGGAATGTAGTTGGGTGAGGAATAAATGAGGATTACCTGGGAGAAACACGGACGGTTCTTGGTGATTACTCCTCCCAGCATGACGGCAAACATAACTTGCTACCTGATGGAGGCCGAACACGGACTCGCTAAATCCCCGACATAACCTAACCTAACCTACTCTTAACCTTTACCTACTCCTAACTTTTACCTACCCTAACTCCTACTCCTAACTTTACCTACTCCTAACTTTACCTACTCCTAACTTTACCTACTCCTAACTCTTTACCTACTCCTAACTTCCTACTCCAACTTTACCTATCTCTAACTTTACCTAATCCTAACTCTTTACCTACTCCTAACTTTACCTACTCCTAATCTTTACCTACTCCTAACTTTACCTACTCCTAACTTTACCTACTCCCCAATTTACCTACCCTAACTTTACCTACTCCTAACTCTTACTCTACTCCTAACTTTTACCTACTCCTAACTTTACCTTAATTCTAACTTTACCTACCCTAACTCTTACCTACTCCTAACTTTACCTACAACTCCCCACCCCCCCACATCCCTAACTTTACCTACTCCCAACTACCTACCCAATTTACCTACTCCTAACTTTACCTACCCTAACTTCATCCACTCCTAACTCTTACCTACTCCTAATTTTTACCTACTCCTAACTTCACCTACTCCCAATTTACCTACTCCTAATTACCTACTCCAACTTTACTACCCTAACTTTACCTACTCCTAACTCTTACCTACTCCTAATTTTACCTACTCCTAACTTTACCTACTCCTAACTTACCTACTCCTAACTTTACCTACTCCTAACCTTTACCTACCCTAATTTTACCTCTCCTAACTTTACCTACCCTAACTTTACCTAACTTAACTTTACCTACTCCTAACTTTTACCTACCCTAACTTACCTACTCCTAATTTACTTACTCCTAACTTTACCTTACCCTAACTTTACCTACTTCTAACTTTACCTACCCTAACTCTTACCTACCCTAATTTTACCTACTCCTAACTCTTTACCTACCCCTAACTTTACCTACTCCTAACTCTTACCTACCCTAACTTTTACCTACTCCTAATTTTACCTTCTCCCAACTTTACCTACCCTAACTTTACCTACCCTAACTTCTACCTAACTTTACCTACTCCTAACTTTACCTACTCCTAACTTTACCCACCCTAACTTTACCTACTCCTAACCTTTACCTACTCCTAACTTTACCTCAACTACCTACCTAACTTTACCTACTCCTAACTTTACCTACCCTAACTTTACCTAATCCTAACTTTACCCTCTCCTTACCTCCCTAACTACCTACTCCTAACTTTTACCTACTCCTAACTTTACCTACTCCCAACTTTACCTACTCCTAATCCTACCTTCTCCTAACTCTTACCTACCCTAACTTTACCTACTCCTAACTTTATCTACCCTAACTTTACCTACCCTAACTTTACCTACTCCTAACTTTACCTACCCTATCCTGCCTACTCCCAACTTTACCACCTAACTTTGCCTACTCCTAACTTTACCTACTCCTAACTTACCTACTCCTAACTCTTTACCTACTCCTAACTTACTCTACTCCTAATTTTACCTTTCCTAACTTTACCTACTCCTAACTCTTACCTACTCCTAACTCTTTACCTACTCCTAACTTTACCTACCCCACTCTTACCTACTCCTAACTTTACCTACTCCTAACCTTTACCTACTCCTAACTTTACCTACTCCTAACTTTACCTACCCTAATTTTACCTACTCCTAACTTTACCTACTCCTAACTTCTTACCTACTCCTAACTTTACCTACCTCTAACTTTACCTCTCCTAACCTTTACCTACTCCTAACTCTTACTCCAATTCCTAACTCTTTACCTACCCTAACCTTACCTACTCCTAACTTTACCTAATCCTAACTCTTTACCTATCCTAACCTTTACCTACCTCTAACCTACCTATCTCTAACTCTTTACTCACCCTAACTCTTCCTACTCCTAATTCTTACCTACCCTAACTTTACCTACTCCTAACTACCTCCCTAACTTTACCTACTCCTAATTTTACCTATCCTAACTCTTCCACTCCTAACTCTTTCACTCCTAACTTTGCCTTCTCCTAACCTTTACCTACTCCTAACTCTTTACCTACTCCTAACTCTTACCTACTCCTAACTTTACCTACTCCTAATCTTACCTTCTCCTAACTTTACCTACTCCTAACTTTACCTACTCCTAACTTTACCTACTCCTAACTTTACCTACTCCTAATTTTACCTACTCCTAACCTTTACCTACCAACTTACCTACTCCTAACTTACCTACTCCTAACCTTACCTACTCCTAACTTACCTACCCTAACTCTTTACCTACCCTAATTTACCTACTTCAACCTTTACCTACTCCTACTTCACCTACCCTAACTTTACCTACTCCTAATTTTACCTACTCCTAACTTTACCTACTCCTAACTTTACCTACTCCTAACTTTGCCTCTCCTAACTTTACCTACTCCTAACTTTACCTACTCCTAACTTTACCTACTCCTAACCTTTACCTACCCTAATTTTACCTCTCCTAACTCTTACCTACCCTAACTTTACCTACTCCTAACTTCACTCACCCTAACTTTACCCACTCCCACTCTTACCTACCCTAACTTTACCTACTCCTAACCTTTACCTACTCCAATCCCTACTCCTAACTTTACCTACCCTAACTCTTACCACTCCTA
This sequence comes from Homarus americanus, assembly GCF_018991925.1. NCBI lineage: Eukaryota > Metazoa > Arthropoda > Malacostraca > Decapoda > Nephropidae > Homarus > Homarus americanus. The sequence goes on along the minus strand of NW_024753586.1, from coordinate 27,525 downwards.
ACTTACCTACTCCACTTCACTACTC